>NC_056743.1:451498382-451760882 GCF_019279795.1 Protopterus annectens
TGGCATTAGCAGTAAAACATACCCTGTTGTATATATCTAAACTAATGTAAAAAAACAGTTTCCTGTCTTTCCTGGAACTACTGTAGTCCATATACAGATTTGCTGTATTCAGTTCTGTTTGTAAGCTTTTGAGCGGTGCCAAAAAGTCTGCTGTTCAATTTTTCCCTTAGATCTGATAGTTCTCTCCTCTCCTGCACTTTTACTAGCTTATTAGTCTAGTACTTTACCAAACATTTTGTAGCAATTATTGTAGCACACAAACGTTCTACCAGCACTAAACGTTGTACAAGGAAACAGCTCCAGTACTTATTATTAATGCTCACCCCTCAAGGCATGTCTCATTAAAAGACTGTATTGGAGCTAGTGAGGGAAGGGATTATATCATGGTCACACTTGATGTTAAAAGCCTCTTTACTGTGATAAGCAATGATTATGGTATTGATGCAGTATCACGATTGATGGCTGAAATGAAAATTATGGAAGAGAGTAAGTCAGTGTTGTTTGCGAATCTTTTGGCTTTAGTCCTAGAATATAATGTTTTTACATGTGCAGGTAGTTTTTACCGACAGACACAGGGGGTTGTCATGGGCACCCACTGTGCTAACACATATGCTAATCTGGTACTATCTTACTGGGAGAGGTACTATGTAATTGGGGGCTCATAACAATGGAGGGATAAATTATGCCTTTATAGGCGTTTTGTAGATTACATTTTTTGTTATGGGGAGGAGAAGAAATGGAACTTTTGGACTTTGTTAAATATCTAGAGTCGACAACCACCTTTCTCAGATTCACAGTGAGTTTCTCTAAGACTGAGATAGATTTTCTGGATGTTAGGTTGCTTCAAGATGAGGGAGGTTTAAGATGACCCTGTATAGAAAAGAGTGCTGGAAGAACAGCTTGTTGACACAAGTCACTATGCACCCAAGGTTTATTTTTGTCTAGGATGTGTACTGAGGATGATAATTTTGAAGAAGAAGTAATACAGTTGGAGGGTAATTTTATAGAAAGAGGGTATAGTAAACAGAAAGTGCGAAAGGTCACACAGACTAGGAAAGAGTGTAGAAAGGGCAAAATGTGCCCATGGTTAAAACAGAATGTAGAGAGGGCTTTGGATGCTAACAACAGGCCAGTACATAACAATAAAGTGAGACTTATGTTTATATACAGTAACAATATTCATGGGGTATGTAACATAGTCAGACAAAACTGGAACATCTTGCTTTCTGATGAGAAGATTAGGAAGGTCGTGGGGGATGAACCCAGTTTTGGGTTCAGAAGGAACAAAAATTTAAAAGATTTATTAAGTCATGAGGATAGAAAAGACAGTCAGCAGGTTGCTGTGAGGAAAGGGACCAGACCATGTGGGTCCTGCAAGGAGTGCACGTACATCAATAAGGATACTCGCTTTGTTCATCCCATTACACGTAGGGTACATCATTTTAATGCTAGAGCCAACTGCAGGAGCACTAATGTGGTTTATCTTGCTACCTGCCAACTATGTAGTTGTTATTATGTAGGGAAAATGAACTTTATGTTCAAAAAGAGGATACTAAACCATTTATCAGCCATCAGGGCACAGAATGAGCACAATGCCCTGTATAGGCACATACTTAACCATGAGGGACATTGTTTTAAATTTATGATTATTTAGAATGTGGTAAAAGGTATCAGAGGTGGGGATGTAGTGAATGACACAGAATGTGAAGAGGCTAAGTGGACTGTAGAATTCACAGCACATAAGTATCCAGGGCTTAATGATGTCATCCCACTAAAACCTGCCCTAAAGAAAAGGTGGGTTAATTACTGAGCACTGATTGGTGGTTGTTCCCTTTAAATGAGTGTTTTTGAAGCAAGTGATTTACCTGATGAAGGGCATTGCCTAAAAGTGCTCATCACAGTTTTTTGCCAGAGTTTCACACTCATTTTATGCCTTGTTTTTATTGTTTTGCCTAATTAAAATGTCATTTTCTTAGTGGTGGTTGCTGCTATTTTTCTTAGGCATGTCTAAAGGTCAGTTTCCTGTGCTTTTTCCTATTAACCTGGTGAGCTTGGGCATCCTGAGGCAATGTAGCAACTGCCTCATGTACACTGACAACCCTCTCCTCTTACCTCCCAACACTCAGACTTGCGAGAGAAGCACTTATAAATCCAAACTGGAAACCACGCACTCTCCAGCCAAGATCGGAATATCTGGTCAAGAGGAAAAGGTCAACACTTGCACCAAACCACATGGAACACATAGCCGTCCAGAACACACACTAGCACTGCCTTCAAATGAAAACGCTAACCACACACCCACCTTCGCGGAGGCTCTCAATAAAAATCTACCCAAACAGCAGAGACCTCCAAGGCAGAAATGCACTCGACCAGCACAACACAACACTAATCACGAGATACATAAATCTCCTAAACAGTGTGCCACTCAACCAAAGCCCCTAAGGCAAAACAGCATGCCCAACACACTAGTTATAGGTGACTCAATAGTGAGGCACACTGATGTCCCACTCACTAGGTTGAATAAGGAGAAAGTAACAGTCATCTGCCTGTCAGATGCCAGGATCCGCCACATAAGTCATGCACTCAGGTCCCTCAACAACAGTTACAAATATGACTCTGTCATTGTACATGTGGGTGTGAATGACCTGAGATGCACCTCCTTGGACTACATGAAAAGAGATATGGAGGAGCTCTTGGATTATGTAGTCCTGGTGGGTATGATGCTAGCCCTGAGCAGCCTCCTACCATCACCCAGAATGCTACCACAGTACAAGCAGAAAATGATAGATCTCAACAATTGGCTAAGTTTCTGGTGTCATTCTAAGGGGAGCCGGTATCTGTCTGCCTGGGATGACATGATTGACGGACCTCGATGCTTTGCCAGAGATGGCCTGCATCTGTCACCCCTGGGCTTCTGGATACTGGCCAAGGCTCTTGCCACAACTATAGTGCCTTTTTTAGACTGTGTTCCAAAGACCAAATCACCACCGCAACAGCTACAGACAAATGCAATCTGAGGGTCATGCTGCTCAGCGCTTGAAGTCTTAATCTCAAAATGCACTCGCTCGAAGCACTCCTTAAAATGGAGAACATCAACATTTGTGCTGTAACAAAGACCTGGTTCAAGGCAGCAGAAAACACCCCTGCACTACCAGGCTATAACGCATTTCACACCTTTCGGCCCCACAACCTGGACCGAAGCTCCAATATTCATAAAGGATGCGCACACCTCCAGACTGGTAGCTCAACATAATGCATCAGAGATACTTCAGGTGCAGCTAACATTGGGTAAGAGTGACAGTGATTCAGCCTGCTATAGGCCTCCAACCATGACCCAGGACTCACACTCCACATTCCTAAGTACCCTGGAGAATATTAGGGACAAACTAGCACTCTCATACTGGGTGACTTCAACTACTCCTCCATTAACTGGTAAAACTACTCATGTGCCAGTACACTTACCCAATGTTTCCTGGAATTCATTAATTCTAATGCCCTGGACCAGCTTGTTCTTACCCCCCACTAGAGGTTACTAACATGGGCGACCATTGCTCTGTACCAGTAGTCAACCACCCCCTGGTTAGATCTGACCACAAACTAATCACCTTGGAAATCCACATCCCTCCCACCCCCATCCCTCTGCAAAGGTAACCACCATGAAAAACTTCTCCAAAGCTAATTTTGGGCTCCTAAAAACAGAGGTGGCTAAATTTACGGCACCCATGCAATTGGAGAACAGCTGCATGACCACCAAATCATACACTAATGCCCTGTACGAACACATACACAAATGTATGGATCTCGCCATACCCAATAGAACCACTATGCTCTCCTCCAAAAAAAGGAAGCCAATCTTGTGGTCCCCTGCCATAAACAAACTCTACAACAGAAGGAGGAAACTGATGCAAAATAAGGTGAAGTCCCAAGACTGGAAAACCTTCCTTATCAGCCTCAACAAAAAGTTTAAATCCCTCATCAAATTCTCTAAAGCTAGCTATGAAAACAGAGTTGCAGCAGATAGTAAAGACATCCACAAGGCCTTCTATAGTTATGTAATGAATCTCCACTGCAATACCCAGATTTGCTTGGAGATGTTGTAGAATGGCACCTCCTATACCAAGCCAACAGATATTGACAATATACTGGCAGACAGATTCAGTGCCAACTTTACCCCTCCCCCCCAAAGGACAAATCACAATACCAGTAGATTGCCAGGCACCCAGTATTACTGCTGCACAGGTTACAACAGCACTGTCCAAGGCCAAGAATACAGCTTCTATGGGACCCGACAATATCCTTGGATGTGTTCTACATGAACTACAGAATGAACTGGCACCTCACCTGTGTGCCCTGTACAATCACAGCCTCACCTCAAGCTTTGTCCCTACCAAATGGCGCACTGCTATAGTCAACCCTCTCCACAAAGGAGGAGTGACTACAGACCCTGGGAACTATTGCCCCATTAGCCTGACAAGTCTGATATGCAAAGCTATGGAACGCGTCATCATGGACCTAATAAACAAGGATATAGGGAATCTCCAAACTGGATCCCACACAGTTTGGTTTTGTGAAGGGTAGATCATGCTTGCTCAAACTGGTCGACTTTTTTGAGTCTGTCACTAGAGCTATGGATGAAGGCAAGGTGGTTCATACAGCTTACCTTGATCTGGCCAAGGCCTTCGATACCATTCCCCACTCAGGAATCATAGAAAAACTCACTAAGCTAGGCATCAACCTTTATATCACTCGGTGTGTTGCAAACTGGCTCACAGATAGAACCCACAGTGTGAAAGTAGCTGACTCCAAGTCAGACTGCCAACCAGTCACGACTGGAGTCCCACAGGGTTCGGTCCTGGGTCCTCTCCTGTTTGGTATCTACTTTTCTGAAGTCCAGCCCAACATGAATGGACTCTGGCTGACAAAGTTTGCAGATGATTGCAAGTTGGGACCCGTAATTAACTCCGAACTGCTAAAATGATCACCAGCACTCGTAGAAAACTGTTAAGTCCAAAAAAGTGCCTGGGCACACTGTTTAGAGATCCACAGAAGTTTATTTCACAAAATTAAAAATGATGAACCACGCTACAACCTAGTCTCCGAGACTGCAAGACCAGTAAAGGATAAACGCTCTTACATACAACTTAACATCACTGCGTTTTCGTCACTAAGACTTCATCAGACAATGCAATCAATTTTAAACACACATTTAAATACTGAAACAATTAATTAATGAACAATTTCATTGGTCATAATCTTATCATACTCAGTCAAACACACCAATCACTACATTTAATTCATTAATATTAATGCCTTTCATGTAAAAGTGCTTTGTGCTGTAAGTTAAAAAGTATATATGTATTCTGCTATTAAAAACTGACATCTAACAATTAATACTTAGTTATAATGAATAAATAATTTATGTAATAAATATGATAAAATGAATGTTAAAAAAATGAATATAAAAAAAACCCATGTTTTGACTTTATATTCTTCACATATATTCTAGTAAATGGAACTTGGATGTTCATCCTATATTGATGCCCTCTAGTGTCCATAATCTGAACTACTTTATAATTTATTGGCTCTTAATTTAAGTAGGGGTGTTATAGTCAAATATTCATTAATTCCTGGACTAGTGTTAGAGTCCAAATGCACCTGCCACCATAATTCCTTATTCTCCAGGATTTCCTCCCAGAGGCCTCCCCTTTTATCAGGTTTAACCTGATCTAAAACAAAAAATTCATATTTGGCCTCGGGGCATACATTGCAATGTTTGTAAAGTGCATTGGTATTTTTAGCTTTTAAAATATCATAATTGTGTTCGTAAATTCTACGTTTCAAACATCTCTCAGTCTTACCAACGTAGAACGACTGACATATCTGACATATTGCTATATAAACAACTCCCCTACTATCACAATTATAGTACGTCCTACTTGTAACCCTTCTCTTTCTGCTATCTATATATATTTCTGCCTTATTGATTATGTACGGGCATTGTGGGCATCTTCCACACTTATAAGTCCCACATCTCCTTGTGTTACTATCCCTAACCATATTATTTCCCCTTTCCAAAATTTTACCTATATTAGGTGGATTTTTGAATACTATCCTAGGTTCCATTTTGGGTATCTCTTCTATGTCTGTTAGAGTACTAAATTTTTTCCATTCTTTTTTAAAGAAATCACATAACCTTGTGTTAGAACTATTATAATCTAGAACTAGACTTCTCCTATAACTTTCTTGATCATTCTTCTTACTATCTGTTTCTTTTTGATACCCCGATCCAGTTTTATGCTTATTCCCCTTACCTAATAACGGTTCAAATCTACCCAGCCTTTCCTTTTCTTCCTCATTTCTGAGTTTATTAATAAACTCCTCTGGGTAACCTCGTTCTTTAAACATGTTGTGTAGTAACTTACATTCCGCCTGAAAATCTGAGTCATTTGATGTCATTCGAGAACCCCTAACAAATTGTCCTTTGACAATGTTCTTCTTGCTATGTATGGGGTGAGCACTATTATAATGTAGGTATGAATTGACATAAGTCTCCTTTCTATATACCTTACTCTCAAATTTCCCAGTTCTTTTGTATATTTCTACGTCGAGGTATTTCAATGATTCTGTAGTAATAGTATAGGTGAACTTCAAAAACTTAGTAGTATGATTAATGTACTCCATGAATTCCAAAAAACTTTCTTCACTCCCAATCCAAAAAATAACAATATCGTCCAGGAACCTATGGTACAATGTCCATTGTTCCTTGAACTTACAATTAGTGATAAATTGCTCTTCCCATTTGGAAAGTACGATATTGGCATATGTGGGGGCACAAGCGGCATAAACTTCTGTGGATCTCTAAACAGCGTGCCCAGGCACTTTTTTGGACTTACCCGTAATTAACTCCCCAAGTGATGTTGACATCCTACAGAAAGGCCTCACTGAGACCATTGACAGGTGACAGAACCATGGCCTTAAGCTCAATGGGGAAAACCCAGTTCCCATGAATTACCACATCGATGGTAGTCCACTGAACACAGAAGGCGTCATAAGAGATCTGGGAACACAGATTGACAGTAACCTCTCCTTTGACCACCACATTGCCACTGTGGTCAGAAAGTCCTTCTATGTGGCACATCTTATTACTAAGGGTTTTGCATCCAGGAAGAAAAAGGTCATTGTCTCTCTCTACTCTTTCTTCATTAGGCAAGTCATTACAATGCCGCATTTGGCATGTACCTCACTAGACACCTGCAACAACTGGAGAGGCCACAAAAGTACCTCACAAAGAGGATCCTAGGCCTTAAACACTTATCCTATATGGACAGACTCAAAAAACTCCAACTATTCTCTGTCTCATATCGCCTACTTAGAGGCGATCTCTGCTTGACTTACAAAGCCATGTCTGACCCAGCTGTGTTAGAAATGCTACATCTAAAGAAATCCCAATCCCTTTGCACTACACACTCAGAGACCTCACCCTCATTATCACAATCAACAGAACAAGTTGGAGGGACAGGTTCATAACCCAGAGACTGCTCATGCTCTGGAATAGACTTCCCATACATGTCAAGCGGAGTGCCTCACTGGCCCTCTTCAAGAAAAATCTTGATGAGTGGATGGGAAATAGAAAATTCACCCCGGGGATCACTCCAGTGGCTCTACTCGACAGAGGCACTGGGAACTTAGGTCAGGTGGCATGATGCTAGGGTAATCCTATGGGCCAGGCTTGCAAAGGCTTCAGGGCCATTAGCCTAGTACACAACTATGAATCTATTCTAACGGTTCTACCTCACATAAACGAAACACCAAAACACCGACAACGCAATCACCGAAACCACATAACCGACAGTACAAAAACACGAAATTCCACATGCCCGACAACGAAATAACCGACGGTACACAAACACGAAACCTCATACACTTCACACACCACAATCAACAAACAAAACACATTCCCCGTCCAAAAACCACAAGCACACCAAAATCCCTACAAACCCACACTAAACCTCACATACACAACTACCTACAACCCTAACCCAAACCCTAACCCTAAGGTCTGTCACTACCGCACACTTACCTGACCCGCTCCTAACCCTAACTCACTTATCCGCCCCTAACCCAAACACAATCACTACCGCACACTTACCTGACCCGCTCCCTAACCCTAACTCACTTATCCCGCCCCTAACCCAAACACAATCACTATCGCACACTTACCTGACCCGCTCCCTAACCCTAACTCACTTATCCCGCCCCTAACCCAAACACAATCACTACCGCACACTTACCTGACCCGCTCTCTAACCCTAACTCACTTATCCCGCCCCTAACCCAAACACAATCACTATCGCACACTTACCTGACCCGCTCCCTAACCCTAACTCACTTATCCGCCCTAACCCAAACACAATCACTACCGCACACTTACCTGACCCGCTCCCTAACCCTAACTCACTTAACCCACCCCTATCCACACTTACCTTACTCGCACCCTAACGTCCGTCACTACCGCATACTTACACAGCCTTTTCCCATTTCGGCATCCTCGGCGTAGGTGCTTTCATCCGTCGGGTCGGTCTTCTGCTTGTCGATCTTCTAGGTCCCGTCGCGTCGGTCTTCTGCACTGTCGATCTTCTGGGGCTCGCGATTTCCCTGTCGATGTTCTGGCATGTCGTTGAAGTGAGGTAGAACCATTCTAACACAGTGCTTACTGTACTTCTAAAATACATAAAAATTAATGCTACAAAAAAGGATTAAGTATATGTCAAAGGCTGAGTAGAAAATTCCTTAAATGACACCCTGTATATGAAGAAACCCACCTACATGACACTCTGTATATGAAATGCCATAAAGTCCTATTCAGAAGAAACTTGGGCAGTTAACATAGTCAATAAGAGTTAATGGGAAACAGTACTTTAAACTAGAAAAAGGCAAAACAGTAGTTGAATGGAATATGTGTAGGTCAGGTTTGTTTAATAAACATATTTTAAAAACAAAAATGTGAAGCTTAAATGGAAGGATAACCTTACTCTTCAGTTTAGTGCTTTTTTCTTCAAATAGTACAGAAAACAACAGGTAAAAAGGCCACACTAAGAAAGCTACATAGACAGCAACAACAAAAATGCCCAAACAAACTAGAAGCTCTAATGTATAATACTTCAAACCTCCTTAAACGGAGGCCCATGCTATATATGCAAATGACACCTTAGGGACATAAGTATTCCAGCTACATGGCTTCTGAATGCCCAAATAACTTTATTTGCATCTTATTTAGATCAAGACTAACTCTGAGCACCATTTATTTGAAATAAACTCAGTTTAAGCTGCATTCGAAAGTCGCATGACACCTCATTTTTAAAAACATCCATGCTAAAGAAAGTAATGTCTTTTGGCTTTTCCCGGTTAGGGGTTGCCACAGTGGAATGCCAGTCTGCTTATGATTGGCAATAGATTTTTATGGGCACAAGGTGCCAGCCCGACACCCAACCTTCAATGAAGGCACACCCATTCACACATGCACCTACCTGCATGTCTAAACATCACTTGACAGCAGGGAGGACATACAGACTGCACACATAAAGCACTCCAGCCAAGAATCGAACCAGAGAACCTCTTGCTGTGAGGCAACAATGCTAACCGCTGCACCACTGCGGCCTAGTAAATTCATAACAAATTTAACACAATTGTAAAATATACATCAAGAAGTACCAAACCATTTAAAAACATTAATGTTCAAAATCATCCGGTTTTAAGCACCAGAGAACCCTTCAGTTACTGGGGGCCGCTGATTCTGGGAGCCCCCAACCACTGCAAGTTGTCTTAGTTTGATACTTTGTTCCATGTTTGTCAAACAAAAAAAAAAACCAGAACATCAGTCCTGTGTATTAAATAAACTAGGAAGCTAATAATAACTCACAGGATGAAGAATCTTAGGGAGTGGCACCGTTTCTTCTTTAAAATTCAAAGATGTCTCTAGTTACAGCGACAGTTTTGTCAAGCAGCAGTCAGTTAAGATGCATTAAAAGGATACAAAGTAAAATAAAGTTGCATTTTAATGCTGAATTTCTTTACTTCTTTCCTTAGTCATCCTTTTTCTTTAGGCCATCACTGGATGAAAAGGTTGTTTAAAAAAGAAAATTCTAAAATGCACTTCAAAACTTCTAGAAACCCATGGCATCTGGAAAAAAAACTGGAGTAATGGAAAATGTGAGAAAAGGAACAAAAAAAATGTACAAACTTCTCTATATTTAAGACTATTCCACTCCAGCTAGTACACTTTTAAATTACACAGCTGTTGATATGTTTAATTACATGATAGCTGGGATTCTCGGTCAGAGAAACTTGACATTATTCCTGTGGACGATTCATCCCTCAAATAAGAGAGCTACACATATTTGTAAAATAATTTTTAGGGTTTTTAAATACATTATTGCAAGCCAAATGCTGTTATTTTTCTGAAGACCTGAAACTCACAATTTACAAAGTCATAAAATATTAGGTCACCATGTTTCAATACTTTAATACCTTTGAAATGTGCTTCAGTGATATGTAGGTATGGCTAGCATTTGGCAGAGATTATCTTGCGGCTAAACTCTCCAACCAAGATGCTGTATGAAGACTTCTGTCTGTAACCCCTGCAGCCGATTTCTTTTTGACTATCATGGCATGAATATGGAATGAGGAAATGAAATGAAATGTATAAGTAATGCCCTCTGAATTATACATACACGTGCTTTATATATATATATATATATATATATATATATATATATAGTGTTCACTGGTGGTTTATTATAGAGAGGGCTGAAGTTAGAAATTAGAATCATCATCGGAAAAGGGTTTGATGTTTTTCAGTTCGGGTATATATATATATGCAGATGTGAACAGCTGTGCAGCTTTGTGGTGGATTTGTTAAGTAACAACACTCTTCTAAGCCCATTACAACCTCAATAGTATTACTTTGACTCTGCAACAAACCTGCCTATTAAGGTTTCGCGCCAACTACCCTGTCATGTTCCTGCTATGTGTAGTATGGATCGCTTAAAGTGTATCTTGTAAAGTATTACAAGTAATCTTTTACACATGGCAGCTCAGAAACAGGAGCTGCCTAGTAGTGAGAATACTTAAATTCTTTCACTATTGTGATACTATCATTCAAGGAGAATACTGTCTCTATCCAACACTTAATGAAAAAAAGATTGCATCTTCCTTGAGCTTTCTACCTTTTATCTTCAAAATGCATCTTGTTGTCATCATGTATCTGCTACTCTGACTAGCTTCTTTGCTGCTGCTGCTGTTTGCTTACTGTTAGGTCATATG
The DNA here is from genome assembly GCF_019279795.1 of Protopterus annectens. Lineage (NCBI taxonomy): Eukaryota > Metazoa > Chordata > Ceratodontiformes > Protopteridae > Protopterus > Protopterus annectens. Next base: position 451,509,705 of record NC_056743.1, read on the forward strand.
ATGTGAGCATTTCTAGGTCTTTCTCCATTTTTTTCCTGCAGTTATGTCCTGCTTTCAATGGTTATTATTGCCCAGTACTTTTATTTTCCATGGCATATGAGCTTCTGGGATTGGATAATTTCTCAATTTTGTGAAATACATTATCAGCCTTTATTTTCCCAATAAAGTTTGTAATGAGTTCATTCACAGAGATAGAAATACAAATAATTGAAATGTTGCAGGGTTTTGCTGAGGTTGTGACAAGTAACATTTGCCTCATTGAGGTTTGATTCCCTGAAACCTATTGATTCCCCATGTTAATGCAATTATATAGGCCTTAACACCCTGTGTAATATAATTGAGAATATTTTTTTTTAAATAGGTCTGATGCAGCTAAGCGCAGTCTGATTCTCTGAGATAAAATACTTTCCTACAATCAGTAAGATTAGTATTGTAATGTTACAAAATATGTTCAATGTCTATTTAACAGTGCATAACTATCAGGCATCATGCAGTTGTTTTAGATCCATTATTCATTGGTAGTTACTAGGCATGCAGTCAAGGAGCCATTAATGAGTCTAGTCCAAGTTCTAAAATGCCCCAGTGCACTGTCCGGTTACATATATTGCTGAAGGTCACAAAGTAGGCAAAAAAAGGTGAATTGACCCCTGTACCACAGGAAGTAGCTTGTTAATAGGTCATAGCCTTAATCCTCTGCTCTGCTACACTCTGAAATAATCACATCACCTGGGGTGCCAACAAAACCCACAGCCTTTTGATCTTCCATCATTAAAGCTCACTCTTAAAGGCATGAAATGAACTTTTCTTCTCTGACAAAAGTGTTCTGAATGCAGAAGACAAAATGCACTGAGCTATGTTAATGGCATGAATATTCATAGGTGGGCAGGAGATGCTTATGTCACTTTTGGTTCCAGTTCTAATTATGCTGGCTTAGCTTAAGTAGGCAGTTGTGTATTTGCTTTGTAAAGTGTACAAAAACAATAGGTTGTTTCATACCTTCAGACAGGATCTTTAAAGTTAAGTGTGTTGCCTGGCGAGTCACTGTGACACCACATAGAAGATGTGCATGTGCTGCGTGCCTTTATGCATACAGGGCAGGGGAGAGATCAAAAATACAGAATAAATTGTAAATAGCATCCAATATTTCTGCATCCGCTCAAGTTACACACATACTGTTAGCAAAATTTTATTCTTCCAGCAGATTGCTTTCATATGAAGCTAAGCAGTTCTATTTGTGCTACTTGGTTGTCAAGATAATTAGAAACATATGAAATTTATGGCAGCATAAATAAATATTATATAAACAACAATTGATATATTTTTACCTGCAACAGACAGAAGTCAAATATCAATACAGTTGTGTTTGCCATTGTGTAAGTTTTAAGATGAAATATGTTAGCACTTTGAATATAGCATGGTTTTGGTATTATTAATGGAAATGTGAACAAGCAATAGTGGACACCTAGAGGCATCAGTAGGATATAACTGCAGAAAGACCTGTAGACATTTCTTGACTGTAATGAGTTAAAAGTGCAGATTACTCCCATAGAAATCACCTTGGACACACCACTGACTTGTGACACCTAGCTGTTTAGTATAGTTTTTGCTTCATTAATACTACACTGTCAAGCTGTTCCAAAAATCCGTGATTCTTTGTCTGAGAAGCTATTTCCTTACACCTCCCTTGAATGTAATATGCACTGTTTATATTTGTGGAATGCTTCCTTGATGTTGCATAATGCTTTATTTGGAAAAGTACTTCACTTATTTATCTTACTGTAAGGCATTAGAAGGCCCTGTTGTAGAACCTTGATACATTTTCCAAGATCCTTTAAGTTCTCAGGGGTGGGCTTTTGATGCACGCTTTCTGCTATTTGATACCCTCATGTGGACTGTCTTTATAAAATCTCTGTTATTTAAAGAGTATCAACAGCATTACTGCTATTCGGCTGCTAAGGGTACCCATGACTCACCCTTGCTGAAGGCATCCTCCTTTATTTGTCATTTGTTTGTTTATTTATTTATTCATATGTTGTCTGGGTAAAATAATTGATCCCTCTTCTGCCATTTTTAGTCATGACTTAAGTCACAAGGATGATGTTAAGTACACAATTTACCATGCATGGGCAGTCAGTAGTAAACAGAGTCAACAAGCATGCTCTTTGAGAGGAGGGAGGAAACTGGCATAGTAAGAGAAAACTCACACAGACATAACTGGAGCATGCCCAGCATGTTTGGTCATCCAGTGTGACTATGGCATTGTTAGTCAATACTGTTCCACCATGCACACTGTGCTAGGTTTCTTTGATTCTATGCACTTCTATGTGCATTTTCTAAAGGAAAGTACCAGTGGCAATGGATGCCTGTAGATTCCAGTGCTTTTACTTAATCTTTATATGAGAAAACATTTTTTCTGATGCTGAATATCCTAATGTAATAGGTACTTGTCACACTTGGCAAATTCCCTGCACTTGTATTTGCATAGTGCTTCCAAATATGAAAATTGTGTGTTTATTAAACATATAAGTAGCATTGCATCAATTGGCACTAACAACATCACAAAGGGACAATCTCTTTGCTTGTACCTTACCATTTAATGAAAGATAGTGAACAATGCAAATAAAATCCACTATAAATTCATAATTTCATTTAGTAGCCCCAATATAAATAATGATGGGGGTTCTGCAGATCTGTAAATGATGAGATTGAACTTCATCTCCAGTGTAAGTGGGCTTATGCAGAAATTATGTTCCATTGTATGTGCTTTAGTACACATGTATGGTTCCACTGTAGGTGTACTACAGTCAATGTCTGGTTCCATTGTAGGTGTACTAGAATAAATGTTCAGTCCCTTTGTATGTGTTCTAGAGCATATATTTGGTTCTATTGTAGGTATACTAGAGTACAAGTTTGGTTCCTTTTTATGTGGTCTAGACTAGATGTTTGGTTCCATTGTAGGTGTACTGTAGCAGATGTCTGGTTCCATAGCATGGGTGCTGGAGCATAAGTTTGGTTCCATTGTAGATGTATCAAAGTAGAAATTTGGTTCCATTGTATTTGTGCTAGAGCAGAAGTTCTCTTCTGGGTAAAACAGTTCCACAGAAGAGCATATATGAATCGTACAACCACATGAAATATGGTTTTGACTTTATACAGTGAACTCCTGTTTATAACTTTTGTAAGCAACTTAACTGAGCTGTGGGGTTATTCTAGGATATATTATAGATAAGTAACATTTTTCTATTGCAAATATGATTACATAGACTTTATGAATCCACTGCATAAATTGCAAATCTTTTTGCTTTAAAACTATGTTACATACAACTGACAGCTTTAATATTTTTCCAGGACTGAAACCTTGTATTGTATTGCTAGTCATTTGGTCTGTATCTTGTACAACATATTCATTCAGTATGTGGACAAAGACTGTCTCACATGCAATCTCATTCTGGATGTAGTCAAGACCTTTGATTTTGGTAAATCATTATTTTCTGGTCATTAGCTTTTCCTTATTAGATGTGGTATAAGGGAAGATAGTGGGCGAGGGAATTCACTGACCAAAATGTCCCTTCAATGTTCTTGTTAAGGATTTCTTATTATTGCATACTCAAGATTATTTCCAGCACCCCGCAAAGAATTGTTCTATGGTTTTACTTTAATTAGTAGGCCCACCTCCTGTTTTCTTCCCAGGTAATCTTGTTTTTACCTTGGTATTAACATCATTGTGTTATTTGAAAGGTTTATGGGTTATCTTTCTCAGGTTATGTCAAAATTTAGTTAATAAAGGTCTCATTAATCATTTTTGTAGGGCCCATTATATGTGCCTTGGGAATATTGTTAACCTAAAGTTGATGGACTGACACTTATTCAAGACTGAGAACACTATGAACTGAGTAAGCTTGTGCCTTTAGTTATCTTCATCTGTGGCTAGTCTCCACACAGAATTTTGGAACTCCTGTGGGGGAAGTCTTGGCCTTTAAGATGACCATATACATTGGAGCAAACAGCAGACTGACCTGTTCATAGGTTAATGCCACAGAAGTTGTAGGAACACCTAGGTTTAAGACCCACTTGAATGGGTGTGTCTCCAGTTTTTGATTTGGCCTTTACGTGTTTAAGCTTAAGAGTTGTTGTTTCATGTTATCTGCCCCATAATATGAGTAACACTCAGGATTGCTGCTCGGGCTAAAGTGGTTGCACGGGGGAAAGGGCACCTTCCTGGGGACACTGGTAAATAAACCTTTCTTTTTGGACTGTTATATGTCACTTTTACTCACACACTAAGTCAGAACTGTTAGTAGAAGCCTTCAATCCTCTTAGGAACTACACATATTAGTAGTTCCCTGAGGCACCAATAAAGGGGGTGGGAGTGGGTAAGACTTTGAAAAAGTTGGGCAGTACTTAATCCTCTGATACACCAACCTCCTGGAATTTTCTACTTCTCAGTATTGTGGTGGTTACTCAGGTTAAATGAACACAGGGGCCTTTTCAGGCACATGTTGCATAAGAAGAAAATACAATTAATTCTAACTGACAAAACAAACACTATATAGGTACAGATAAAAATCATGCATTGCAGAAACAGCAGGGTAAATTACATTGTTCTTCTTTCGACTTTTACCGGTTAGGGGTCGCCAGAGCGGTACTCCGGTCTGCTAATGATTGGCAGTAGATTTTTACAGTGCCGAGGTGCCAGCCTGACACCCAACCTTCAACAAAGGCACGCTCATTCACACATGTCTTTCGAATGCCACTCGACAGCAGGGAGGGCATGTAGACTTCACACAGAAGGCACTCCAGCCGAGAATCGAACGGGAGAACCTCTTGCTGTGAGGCGACAATGCTACTGCTGCACCACTGTGGCTTAGTAGGGTAAATTACATTAAGATGTCTAAAATACCTGTTGTAACATAAATTATACTGGATGAGAAGACAAATGATCTGTAAGCATAACAAATTCAACCCATTCAAACTGAGGATTAATTGAGTACAGGAATTAGATGAGGGCAAAAGTTTATCTGAATTATATAGTTATACATAGACAAGTACATGTAGACCCTTTTTCTGAGAAAATACTTGCAGAATTCCTTGAAGCCAAGTACAGTTGTGCATTTCTTAATTTCAGCAGGAGGGGAAATTCCCCCACAAAAGACCTGGAATTAAATATATTGTAGCAGTGCAGTGGAGTGCATGAAAAGTGATTTTAAAGACTGGGTGTAGACTGACTACTCTATGTCAGGGAATTATTAACAAATGTTATATTTAGACTGTTATGAAGAGAACTACAGCAGTAATTCAAGTTTATTCATTCATTTTTCTCTCACTCTCTCTGTGATTAACCATTTAATCTAGTACAGAATTGTGGGGGTCATGAAGCCTATCTGAATACTCGGTAAGCACAAGGAAGAGAAAATTATTCTGGATGGGATGCCAGGCCATTGTAGGAGATATAAATGTGCATGTACAGACATACTCACATGCATGGACCCACTTAGCACTCCACCAAACACATACATGCACACACGAATGGCATGCACAGCTCTGGGCAATTTGCAGAATCACAGTTCACAAACAGCACAGTTTTGGGATGTGGGTGGGAACTGGCACACCTAGTGAATATCTATGTGGACAGGACTGATATGCAGATTTGGCACAGAAAGCACTTCAACCAAGAGATGAACTGGAGAACTAAGTGCTATGAGGCAGAAGACTGTGCTGTCCAGGATTAGTATTTTGAAAAGTTAAAAAAAAAAAAAAATATATATATATATATATATATATATAAAAAAAAAAATATATATATATGGGTCTACTTCATTTGCCCTAACTTCCGATTGACCGACACCCATTTGCCTGACCCCATTTGACCGAAATTTCCTTTGACAGACACTTCATTTGACCGTCAAGTATTATTGGCAAGTAAATGGGATATGCCCCCTTCCCCACTGTAGTGAGACCCTGGAGTTTGAATATATAGTTGGGGTGTGTGGGGAGCACAGCCCCCCACAATGGGTAGTGTGGGGGGGCGAAGCCTCTCACTTACTTTTGTTTTACTAAGCAATATTAAAGCAAAACTAAACAATATAATATGAAATTAAGTGGGGGGCTTCAACCCCACACCACCCATTGTGGGGAGCTGTGCCCCCCACACCCACCTTAACTATATATTCTAACTCTAGGGTTGCACTACAGTGGGGAAGGGGGCATATCCCATTTTCTTGCCAATAATACTTGTCGATCAAATGAAGTGTCGGTTAAATGAAGTGTTGGTCAAATTAAATTTTGGTCATTTGGTCTCGGGCAAATGTGTGTCGGTCAATCGGAAGTTAGGGCAAATGAAGTAGACCCATATATATATATATATATATATATATATATATATATATATATATATATATATATATATATAACCAACAAGTTCAAGAGGATAAGGTGCTCAAACCAAAAAACAATAAATGAAATAAAGTACCCAAAAGCCGTATCCACCGAAAAAAATGTTTAATAAGTTATACAGCAACAACAATAAAAAGTTAACAGCTGATACACAACCAGTTCGTTTTTGTCACACAACTTCTTCAGAAAATGCTGACAATCACATCCCTCCTTACTTATACCCTCACATAATAAAACAAATTATGGTCATGTGATAACAGTAAAAAGTTTTAACCCCTTCTTGAAACAGAGAATTTAAAACATAAATACAACATCCCTAAAAATCTTTTAAAAATCACATAAAAACAATAAAATGTTCCCCTACCATAATGGGTGTATAAAAGTGAATAAAAATGTCATTATTCATCCCCATAAAACATATTATAAATGAACCTTGTTAAAACAGTGAACCTAAAAATAATTTAGATGGACGCTGAATAGAATGTCATTTATAGTGTATTTTCTACATTAAAACCACAGTTATGACATGTTTAAGTGGTAAAAAAACAACTGTTGTTTAAATGCATACTAATAATCTTAGCATCATTTTAGTGTGGGATTCACAACTTTGCTGCGCTTAATTTCAAAATAGAGGCTAGGGACCATACCATTCAAACCTGGCCACTTATTGGCTTCTAACACCAATTGCCGGTACACCTCTCTGTATTCTAACATGGTCTCCCAAGAACCACCCCTACCATCCATAACAATCTCATCTACTACAAAAAAGGTAAAAAAAGCAGCCTCACAACTGAATGTGTGTTTTATATAATGCATTTTTAGTATTTCCTCTCCTAATATCATAAAGATGTTCATAAATTCCTCTCTTTAGGCATCTTTCAGTTTTACCTATGTAAAAGGCTTCGCATTTCCTGCACATCATGATATAAACAAGCCCCTTACTGTCACAATTGTAGTAAGACTTGGAAATAATGTGTTTATTCCTACTGCTAACAACGATCTTAGAAACACTGGCTATAAATGGACACTGCTGACATGCTCCATACTTGAAGGTCCCCACTTTCCTACTAGCCTGACCCCCATATTTGTTTTCCATAAGGTCCTTGATGCATCTACCTTTCCTAAAAATAAACTTTAAAGGGGTATTAAACTTTAGATTTAGATCTGGATAGCTTAGAGAACCTGTCTCATATCCAAGTCAAGAAGGGGTTAAAACTTTTTACTGTTATCACATGACCTTAATTTGTTGTATTATGTGAGGGTATAAGTAAGGAGGGATGTGATTGTCAGCATTTTCTGAAGAAGTTGTGTGACAAAAACGAACTGGTCGTGTATCAGCGGTTAACTTTTTATTGTTGTTGCTGTAGAATTTATTAAACATTTTTTTCAGTGGATACTGCTTTTGGGTGCTTTATTTCATTTATTGTACATACATATATGAATGACTTAGCATTTGGCTGCTTTGAAAGTCAGTTTGCCTTAGCAAAAGTGTATTAGTGATGCTTTGTAAATGGAGCAAATGTAAAATGACAGATTGAATTTAATGTTTCATTCAAACTTTTGAGATCTAATAAAGATTTATCAACAGTTAACTTTACAATAAAGAACTATGATAATTTCTGTTGTTAAGTCCTTATGCTGCCCTTTTATATTACTGAATAATCGTTTTAATAGTAACAGCTTGGCTTATATACTATAAATTCATATACACGGGGAGCCCAAGACATTTGCCTCATTTCACCTCACTCCTTTAATCTATCCCTATTTCTATGCTCCTTCTGCATTTGTGATTAAACTGTGTTCTGCATCTATTAAACATAGATATTAAAAGCTGAGACAAACTACTGACTTCAGATCACTTAATTACTAGCTAAGTGCCACATTAATTGTCTAATCTAAGTACGGATGTGATACTTAAACTCGTGTGTGTGAATTTCAAATGCCTGAGACTGAATGCTATGAACTCATATGAAAGCAAAACTGTAAGTATCAGAAAACTGTGACATTGTTTCAAAATACGAGGTTTTAAAATTAGCTTTATGCATTGCTGCTTGTGAAGTATGTTTGCTTTTAATTAAATTACTTAACAGATAATGTGCAGCTTTGCTCTTTTGTATGAGAACAATAATGCTGTTTTTTTTTTTTTAAAACAAGTTTATTGTTTTTAACATACAAAATAAATATCATAACAATTTTATGCAAGCAATTAAAATAGAAATAGTTATAACATTCAATAAAATAACCAAAGTATTTACAAAGACATCCACTACAAATCAAATCAATTGATTAAACTATAATGTCATGCTATTGAAACTAAGATTTTTTTAACAGGTTTTGTAAAGTATCCCATATAATATAATAAGATGTTTTTCTAGTAGTTCTTGATTTTATTGTCATCAATTCCATATGTCACACTTCAGTCATAACATTTTTAAATTCATTAAATGAAGGAGGGGTATCTGAAATCCAATTTCTGGTTATTATTTTTCTAGCCACTGCTAGAATGGACCATAATAAGGGAAGTTTAACTTTTTTAACACTTTTAGGAACAGGTGTGTTAAATAATTATATTATCTGTGAAAAGGGCCTGTAAAAAATCATTGATTAACTTCCAATATAATAATGCTGTTTTGATATGGTCTGAGATTCACTTTTAGAAGTTATGAGAGGACAGACAAAATGTATGTCTCAACCTCTTAGTGCAAGAATCCTGGGCAGAGACAAAAAATAATGCGTGGACAAAAGCCTCAAAATCAGGGACAGATTTGAAATATTGGTCTTATACATTTTGAAAGCTGATAAGGTTGACAGAATAAGTTTTGCATTAGCATTCATTTTCTGAAGGATATAATTTCTGAAAGTCAAATATCTGCTATTTATTGCTTCCAATCTTCAGTGATTTGCTATAAAACAAATTTTATTAGGAACAAATCAAAAATAAATGGCATAAATCTTGACAGTCAACAAAATTCTAGACATTTGAAAGGTATGACACAGAGTGTAAGAAGTGGAATTTCTTTGTATACCTGAATCTATATGCATATAAACACATATTTTAAGGACTATTCCTTGAAGTTGTTTACATGTCTGATGGTATAAAACAAAATATTCTTTCTAAGGTAATGTGCTTTACATATTGATGTATAATATTATTGTCAGTAGGTTCTTAGAAACTTACTAGGTTATTGACCTATGAGGATCTTAAGAAGCTTAGCCTTACATTCTCATAGCAGTTTTTAGCTCTCATAATTTGCATGAGTAACTCAAAGATAGGCTGAACAATGATATTTTGGGTGCAGTTATACATTCCCCATAACCATTACGGACAGGGATGTTAACAAGGGATGAATTTATGGTTACACATCCATTCATCCAAATTACATTTGAATAGGGTAAGAGAAGTACTTTGCTTTATGTGTATTGGAAGATGGTTAAATAGAAGTGGGATTGCTTGTGGCACAAACATATCCCTCCAACACATTCTAATTATTTTACAAAAGAGATTGAGATCCCTTGAGTGGATGTTTATGATGTCACTCGATTTGTGAATATGTAGTAGGTCTGACAGAAGTGGGACTGCTCTATCTCTATATGCAAGGCAGAAGTAGCCCCTCAGTATCCTGTATGAAACTAAGAACAAGGACAAGGCTTTGATATGGTCTGCATAGTTTTTATGATTTAGACCCTTGATTTCTTTTTATTGAGAAAGTATTGTGGTTTTTCCAGTTGTGAAAAATATCTGGACAGATTCATACCAAAAGAGGTATTATACTCAATGATTGGCCTAATAAGTGCAGAGTACAGTGAACAATTACATCCCTGAATCTCGACACAGTATCTTTAGATATAAGCTATACAATGAAAATAGACTTCTGTATAACAGTGGATATGTTGTGATCAAACAAAAGTTCATTGTTGATATAGGTTTCCAGATCCTTAACTATGGGATCAATTTTTAGAGGTGTGTTGTCAATGTGGTAGTTGCAAGGTGAGTCATGCTTGCCAAAGGATATGATTATAGACTTCCTGGCATTTAGTTTTAGTTTGTGGTTTTGACATCAGCTATTTGTCTGGGACAGATCTCGTTGGAGAATCTTTGAGTACTCATCTCTAAACTTGTTCACCCACAAACCCTTAACATTAACATTAGTTTTGACCTTCAAGAATTAAATGCCAAAGAGGAGTAGTCTAGGACTGAACCCTGGGAAGTACTGCTAGTGGCAAGTCTTTTGGAGGAGATATAGCTTCCCACCCCAACTTCCTGAGTCAATTTGCTATCCAGTGATTTACATAAGGATTGAGAATTACTCAGGAGAGTTTATTTATGATATCTGAGTATGGGATGGTATTGAACACTTTTGCAAGGTTTAGATATGTGGTGTGCACTTTCCTCATCCATTTCTTCTACAATTTGTTTGACAATGTTTACTAGGTTAAGTATACAGGACCTGCCCTTGAAAAATCGAAACAATGTTGGGTTGTGAATCTGTAGGTTAGCTGTATCCTTGCATATTAATTCTATAATGATCTTTTCCATAGCCTTACAGATGAGACTTATGCTCATGCGTCTGTAATTACCTGGGTCTGTTGAAGCCCCACCGTTGTAAATAGGAATGACTATTGCTGTTTTGCATTCATCCAATTCAACCCTGTTTTGAGACTGATATTGAATAGCTTCTGCAGGGAATTAGACAAGTCATGTTTCAAGCTGACAGGTAGATATCCTGGTACAGTGTCTGGCTCCACAAATGTAGTGTTCATTTCCCATAGATAACACCTTGGGAATGTGTTTTTGGTAGGTTTGAGTGGAGGAGTGTATGTGAGGAATAGGGGGAGAAGTTTGAGCTTCATTTGTTCATTAGTAGACAGGCTATATCTCCTGGGTCTGAGTATGTGATATAATTTACTGTTAGACTTCCAGAGTCTAATAATTGGGCATTATTTCTGACATCTTATCATAATTAGCAAAGGCTTTCTGGCTATCATTCTTCTGGGTGGTTATATTTACCTCTTATGTGGCTTTGGTTGATTTGATCAGGGTCTGGAGTTCCTTGTTTGGTTCGGCAAGAGTATTTTGGCATCTTTAGAATTAGAATTAGTTTTTGTATGCAAAAATTGTTTTTTTTTTTTCAAAAGTGTGTCCTTATATTTGGATTCCACCATAGGGTTTATTTTTGAATTAGGTATTGTATTTATTTTTGAGAGGGACAGGTGCATTTATGCAGCTATTTAGATGGCCATAAAATTTGTCAGTGAAGGATTCTGCACAAGTAGTGAGGTCCTCAAGATGGACAGGGCATTTGAATTTAGCAAGTTCATTACTCAGTTTTAGTAGATTAGCCTTTGAATACCTTTTAATACAAAGGTATTGAAAGACATTTATTTTGTTAGTGTTATGATGAATGTGATTGACTTGTCCGATTTGATCAGGGAGGAAGTTATAATTGGTGGGGGGCAAAGCTGCCCCTTACTGATAAGGATCAAATCCAGGATTTTATTGTCCATGATTGAGGTGTGGACTTACTGGTTCATGAAGATGGAATTCAAGAAATCCAGAAATATCTGTACATACACGTTTGAGGGCATATACGCCTCCAGGTTTATGGAACAGTAGTTGAAATCTCCTAGGGAAATTGTGTTTCCCATAATGCATAAGCAGCCCTTACTAGTTATGTAGGAGGGATGACTTGAGGGAGACATAGAGGGGGGTCCTATAGTTAGCTGTTAAAGAGCTTTTCCAGTTTGGTTGTACTGCTTTTTTGACCAAGATATACTATACCATCACCTGTTCCAGGCAGTGTTTAAAAGTAATAAGAAAGAATGTTGTGGGCTTTCATATGATAAAAAATTATGTAAACCTATTTGTGAAAGCTTGATAGTAATAAAGTATATAGAACACTATTGTTTCTCTATTAGGAGATGCAGACGTAACATTATAAGATATGTTGTAGCTGCAGGAAATATTTAGAAATCTGTAGTTCACTGCACTCATGGGTATAAAACTGTTGTTGAACAACTTGTTCGTGCATTTCTAAGGACTGCTGCAGTTGAAACAACATAAGACAAAGGAAGAAAATCATGTGATATAAAATGCTTCCTATAGTAATTAGTCTGAATTAGAAGATGCTTGCTAGTCACTTTCATGGTGCTCTAAAGACAACACTTCCTCCACACTCAGATGTAATATGTAAAAGCAAATTGCAATGTCAGTTATGAAAAAATGCATCACTTATTACACTGAACGGATTCCAAGGTTTCATGGATTCATTATATCTCCTGAACTGTTTACAAACTTATCTTCTTTCGGCTTTTCCCGGTTAGGGGTCGCCACAGCGGATCATCTGTCCACTCATGATTGGCAGTGGAGTTTTATATGGTGTTGAGTTGCCAGCCCGGCACCCAACCTTCCAAAGAAGGCACACATACGGACACACTCACACCTAGGGCCAATTTAGAGTGTCTAATCCACTTACTGCATGTCTTTGGGATGTGGGAGGAAACCGGAGCACCTGGAGGAAACCCATGTGACCACAGGGAGGACATGCAGACTCCGCACAGAAGACACCTCAGAGAATTGAGAATTGAACTAGAGAACCACTTGCTGTGAGGTGGAAATGCTAACCGCTGCATCACCGTGGCCACCCTTAACTGTTTACAAACTTATACAATACTAAAATCTCCCTTCCTTCATTACATATCTTGAACTCATTGCAAATCTACTTTTACTGAAATGTAAGAACATTAAACTTCTTTACAACACTGTTTTCCCTTTTACACTATCAATACATTTACTTTGTGAGATTTTAGAGCTACAAGAACTGTATAGACTTATAATTGTTGATATGAATACTTTTATGCATGTACTAGTCTTGTAATTGTGTGTTTTTCTTTTCTTTTCTGAGAACTGTCTGAAGTTCATTTGTTAATATAAATGCACTGTGATGGAGATTTACTGCCCAGGCCTTCACTGAAAATGAGCTCTGCCCAGTTGGACTTTCCTGGTCAATAAAGACAAATATCTAAATAAGTAAATAAATATAACTGACAGTTTTACTGTATAAAATTATTCATCCCTATGCATAATTGAGTTTTACTAATGCTATAATTTTATGGAGAGATTACTCACAATCACTCAGTACCCATACCTAATTAGTATAATGACAATTAGTATAATAAAAATACAGCAGTGCCCACCAATGTTGTATACTTTCACTAGGTAGCGTTTTCCTGCAGGTCAAGATTGAACAAGTACGTTTCTGAATCATACGTGTAAGACTGTAATAAATGATACAGAAGTGAGTTTAAGCATAAACAGGCCATAAGTATAAGCCACTACTGCATGGTATATTACACTATCATCAACCAGGTTTACGTTTGGTAGAGCAGCACATTTTTTGTATCCCTTTTCTCCTAGACCTTCTGTGCTGATCCACTGATCCATTCATTCTCCTTTTAAGTTAGCATCCAACTTAAATCCCTCATAGAAGGATTGAGTGTCCAGGTGCTAGCAGGTGGCCATTCAGAGGAAATTTGGGATTTCACTTCTCCTAAACCCTTCCCTGGCAGCTGATATGCCTAGTCTAGCTATGCTTTGTAATTAACACACATCTCTAGTTCTGCACACTCGTGTAAGGAACTGCTGTGCATAGCTTGGCTAATGCTGAGCATTCATTACTGGTCCACAGTGCTGCATCTTAGACAGGAGTGGTGTCAGCAGTGCAGTGACTTGCACTTCCATCCTCAGGATGGGCAAAAACATTGCCCAGTGCCTTTCACTTATCCCAGGCTGGGCACTGCTTATCTTTCTATTAGAATCCAGACTATCTGGCTCATAGTTAGGGCTTTATCCATCTATGCCACAGACCCAGTGTGACACAACAACACTTAGATACCCAGTCTTTGAAAGATGAGATATGTAGGCAAATTGTCTCTTGTATTGGTCTTTCTGTAGTCACAGATATAAGACAGATTATGGAGGGATGGCATTGTGTGTGTGTGTGTGTGTGTGTGTGTGTGTGTGTGTGTGTGTGTGTGTGTGTGTGTGTGTGTTCATGCATGCACACTTTCCATTTTACATGCATCATTGGCTGTTTTTCTTGGGATAGGTATATGACTTCTGTGAAGGATGCTGCTAATTGTTTGTTACATCATAACTAAAAATCACTATATATATTCCAACTGAATATGGAAATTTTCTACTATTAGATTGTTTGCATCCCCCTAAATTTGAATTTATAAAGTAGTGAACACATTTTTATATTTGAATCTGAAGTCCTAGATTAAGTGCATTCCTATGGTGTAAGGAGGCTCTTGATGATGCCCTGAGATTTTGTTTTAAAAACAGTAGTTCTTTAAAAAACATAAACAAACCATGAAATAACAAATACAAATCAAGAAAGATGAAGAAGACAACCACTGTCCCAAAAAAGTAGTTTATTAAGCGCTTTTGTCCACAGTATTCCAGGACTTCTTCAGAATCTTCTTCAGGTCTTTTTCATCTTCCTTGATTTGTATTTGTTCTTTAAAACACATGCTTTGTTGCAAGTCATATAGTAACAATAATAACTGTGTATCTGACATGACAGAGGCATCTCTGTAGATCTTGTAGCTTTTGTGAATATATTAAGATATGTGCTAAGTACGTACATCCTGATGTTAAACGTAGTTTCAAGTTTAATCTTTTTTTGCTGATTGTAAGAGTCATGATTTAGTCTACTTATGCTCCTGTGATTTATATGAATGCTATTACATAGGTAAAACCAATCGCACTTTGAAGGATTGCACGCGTGAATACCTTTACCTTCTAAACGTATTTTGGATGCAGGTAATAGTCACTCTTTTAAATTTATGGCTTTGGAATTTTTTAATGTAGGAATTAGAGGTGGTGAAGTAAGAACTAAACCAGTCTGTCTTGAGATTTAGTGGATTTTGTTACTGCAGGCTGATAAAGGAAAGGGACTGAACAAGCATGTCCCTTTAAAACCTCTGCTTAGGTCACGTACTTTAGTCTGGTAATTTTGAATTGTACTCTCATATTTAATGTTGTCTTAAATGCTTGGATTTAGATCTGATGAAGCACTTGGTTTTGATGTGAAAGTGCTTATGTTTTATTATTTTCCTACATTGACTAAATTGGTGTTTAATTATATCCTGCTGTGTCAACTAGTTCTTCTTCTATTTATTTTGTGTGCTGTTGAACTTGTTTTATCCATTTTGCTTGGTTTGTAGCTATATAATTTTTTGTTTTAGGATTTAATTGAGGGGATGATCATTGCTAATACATATGTACCCTGTTTGAACACAATGTTTTACAGAACACCTTGAGGTACCGAACAATATCCACCATACACTATATATCTGTTTTTATTTTCCTGGCTTAAGGTGATATCCATTTTAAATGTTTTTCTCAATGTAAGTGTAATTTCTTAAATGTATTATGCTTTGCATGTTTTTCACAGTATTCCTGTGATACTGTTATTGCAGTTTATGCACTGTTCTGTAGCTTGGAGCACTGGTACTCTTGTGCTCTCACAATGTCTCACTGCTTACACATTAATACTTTACTAGTAAAATATTCAAGTTTAAAAAAAATCCATTGAGTTTTTTTTTTTTATATGCTTTTTCTATTTTGCCCTTCTCACAGTCACAGGAGTTGTCCAACCATCAAATCGCTATTGGGGCAGGTTGTCTCTGCTCCTTCTGCCTGGCAAATCTGGATTGCCCCCATTTTGAAACCACTGCTGGGTTGGGGACCAAGTGATGGAGACATCACTTTGACTGGTTGGCAGGGAGCTAATAGAAGGTGTAGAAGGCCACAGCGAAGCACCATTCATAATACCTGCTGGGAATCCCTGGACCTATGCCCTAATCTTCTCCTCCATCAAGCACCCTGAGGATGGATGCCTTACCTGCATTGTTATGCTGGTGCGGGGAACCACACGTAATCATCTGTGCCCTCTGCATACTGTGAAGTACATTTCTTAGCAGAATGTATGCCGTCAGTTTGTATGCCTACTGCAATCACCAGTCAAATAGGCAATGCTTGTGTAGCAGCCACCTTTTTGCCTTGACCATTAGAATGGCTGAGTTGACCATGGGCGGTCCTTCCCACTGTATCATAGCCTGACCCTCCATTGCCCAGGCTTACTAATTGATCCTGGGCCATCTGGGATACAGTCAAGTCTTCATAACTGTGCACCATTGTTCAAGCAATTTATCCATGAGATTTTTTAATTAATTTTGGCAATTAGATTATTTACGCATTTTTTTAACAAGTGTAAATTTGTGTTTTTAATACTTAAATCCCTTTTTCAGTTATCACAGAAGGGAATGCTGAGTCTTCTGAAATGTATCACTTTATTCTTTTTCCTAAGTGAAAACAATTTTAGCTTTATGTTTGTCATAGTCCCTAAGGAATCCTCCCAGCTTGCTGTTCTATTTATACACTTTTGCAGAGATGCAAACTCATCATTAGTTTAGCACTTTTCACCTTGCTCTAAATCATCTGTGATGTTTGAGTCATTTATTTTATATATAAAACATGAAAAATAAGTGTTATCTTGTATTTCTATCATAAATAAGCACTTAGAGGACCGCAACATCAGAGTTTTGAAAAAATATGATAAACTGCAGCATGTCATTTACTTCCTGTAGCTTAATACTTGAGACTGGGGTGGGGGTGGGGGGGCACACACAGATAGCTGAGTTCACCTTCCATGGCTGGATTATGGCTCATGCAGGGTACTTAACAGTGGTAACAGAAATTCCATCAGAACTGAAACCATACTCAATACAACCTCCTAACGTGTCACTAAGCTTCCCTATAGGCATCTTTGAAAACTGCATAAAAAGTTGGGCTGACTGCCTAAACAGGAGAGAAGGCACCTTCCTACAGCATTTTAAACTTTAAACTGGTATACAAAGAGACGTAAACACCATAAACAGGGAGAGTTTAGGCTCCTGGGGTTCACTGACACTTTCTTCGGTGACTCGTTTTCAGTGGTTTCAGCAGAAATGCTGCAATCCATTCTCCTTGGTAATGCAATAATTTGGTATGTCTATCTCCCTAATATAGCAGGAAACAGCATTTCTGCAGAACAACAGATTCTTTACTTTTGTTTAAAATGCTCACATCTGAGTTCCAGCTGATGCAATAGTAAATGCATAATGTTTTCCACTTATGTAGATGTGTTCCTTTGAACTACTGTATTTCATAACATTTGATGCTACATAACTGTAAACCTGGCATGTGTACATCTTTTGATATTGCTCATTTAGTCTTCCTCTCTGACATTTTCTACTGCAGATAGATCAGTTGGTCTACAGTTCGTAGAAGCTACTCATTAAATAAGTTCCTCGTTTTCATTTTGTAGCGGCATCTGCAGTTCTCCTGTCAGTTGCATGCCACTGTTTTCCATTTTTGTTTGAATGATCTTATTTAGATGTTTAGTTAGCTTATCATTTATAGAACTATCTATAATCCTAGCAGTTCTTCAGGTCCAGGGACCCATAATTTTACAATATTTTATTTTAGCAGTATTTTTCTTATGGAAATTTTATGACACCTAACATACAGGGTATGACTGTTGTCATATTTTTGATTAGAGGATTTTTTTCAGTATACTCTGTCCCTTGTTCTCTAACATACAGATGGAAAGCAGTGAAGGAATGTGTCCCACTCGCTTTACTTGGGGGGGAGGAGGGTTGGGTTCACTCGGGACACAGTGAGTTGTACTAACTACCTGACAGAGACTGGGAAGTCCAATGCTTGAGTCTTGTTGGGGAGGGTGAGGTAGATTTGCCTGGAAGGAACACCTCTTGTAGAAGTGAGGAGATGTCCTCTGCACTCATCCCATTGCACCTCCCTCCCCTACATCCCACTGCGTATGCACGTTAGGGATGCAGAACTGAAAGGAAAACCTTGGTCCACCCTTGATGGCTATCTGAATTATGCCCTCTCGGTCAAAGCTCTTTCTGATGATAGAGAATAAATGGGTCGCTTGAGTATGGAGCAGGCCAATAACTGATAGACAGCAGTGGAGAATGCAAAAAAAAGAAAGGCCCATATTCTCTTACATATCTGCCAGTGACTTTGATGTTGCAGTTACATTGACAATACCCACACCTTTCTGCATCCTGCTTATTCCGAACTTACTCAAACATGAAGGAATAGAATCAGAAAGTAGAGGAGCTGGAGCTCTTCTCACAAGAAGCCAGGAAGACATGAAGGATTCACCCTGAACAGGATAGATAAAGTGGTAAATAGAGGTACAGGCTGCAGATTGTAGGGATTAACTACTCCCTCAATCTTTAGAAGTACTTTGTCACAGAGAGAGTTATTGACCCATGTAAAGGGCTACCTCAATTGGTGGTGCAGAGGGAATTTACAGAGATATTCAAGATGGCATATGCCAGGTAAAGAAAGGGTGAAGGTAGGAATGGAGGGGAGCTAGAATGTTAAATGCAGTTAAACTGCAAACTATATAAACTTACTGTTTCTTTCTACCATCAAGTGAATGTAATGTAATCATTTAGAAAGTAGTTTTTCTTGGTGCCGTGTATAAGGTGGTCTGTGAGGACATGGACTATTGGACTTTCTGCACTATGACCTCTGACACAGTACATCATGTTGCTCTCATGGACTAGCTGAAGGAATGGATCTAGCATTAGCTGCCAAGCCTCTCTGTTGCACCACCTTGACTAATGCATCTTATATACTTAGCATATATAAACTTCACAAATCCACTGGCCAGAGTTACAAGTCATACTCTTTTGCTAAAAATGCAATTCTATCCTTCTGCAAATTAGATCTACCTCTAACCTATCCAACTTCAAACTAATACTAAAAGACTACCTAAATAAAACCTGGCTCTTCTCCTGTACTCCCCCAGGCTGAACTTGGCTCTCCATTTTTCTACTACCAGCATACTTTGACTATATTCAGAGAGAAAGAATTAGTAAAATCTGTTTCTTAGACAAAGAACAAATATATTTTTGCCTTGGATATTTTCTAGTCATCTCTGTTCCAAAGACTATACTCAGTGTGTTTAATATCATCTCTATGAACTGCAACTTGTGAATACAATACTGTTTCCGTTGACTGTGTTCTTATTCAGCTTGTTCTATCTGTCCAGGTATTTTCAGTATGTATCTTTAGGCTTTCATTGTATCAACTGAAGCTGAAGTTTTACTTAGATAATATGTCATTCTTCTGTATTATTAGGCTTTGTAATAACTTTATTTAACTATAAATATGTTAAATCAATGTGGAGCTTTTCTCACTGGGTCTCCTCTGAAAATGGGTTATTATCACAGTCGTACTTTCCCAATAAACAAATGCCAAATAAAATACAGCCTTATCTGAACTAATCTTAGGGAAGAGTCATTAATGAAAGCTTTCAGAGATGACTAGACCATCCATGTCTCAGTTAAGTTTGTGTAGAATCTGTTGCTTGGAGTTTCACTTCACTTTTACAATATAGGATTAGAATAGTTTTCTTTCATATACATTAGTTGTTACAGTTTGTGATGGACTATGGCAGACATTAGGTAGGGCAGGTAGTAAACTAGGAAGATGAGTTGGAGTTCCTGAAATACTCTGAGGCTAGATGAGATTTAGTTACTAGTGCCTGTTGCACCTTCTGCTTATGAAGATTTGCTCCACGAATTATATTGATACAGGGGACTTTAAATTTAAGAGGCCCAAGATAGCGGCTTCCCTTTTAAATCGGCACGTCATATACTATCCTGTAACATTTTGTCAATTTCCCTGCACTGAATGAAGCGTTTTTTGAAAACAAATAGCAAAAACTATTTTTTGCAGGGGGTTTGCCCACATCGCTATATGGTGGTTTCACCCCCCCCCCCCCCCGAGCCCCCACTTACTGTATTGTTGGCATAGAAGAATATTGCGTTTTGGGTCAGAATGTTTAAGAAGGGTCAGGAAATTAGTACACCATCAGGTAACACTGGAAGCAAAAGAAATCAGTGCTTAGGCTAGAAAAGTGAAGGAATCTACTTCATAAAGAAATAAAATTTACAACCACCTTTGATGGTTTAAAAGGTCATTGGGTGATTATTATAACTGATTAGACAGGTGGATAAGGAAATAATTATAAGATCCTACTTATATTATGTATTTTCATATCTTTGTAAAGGGATATCTCTCCATTTCTTCCTGAACTTGAAGTATAAATGATGATAAAGCAAGCAATTTCATTTCATCGTTTCTTCTAAAAGTGATCCACCACTTTATACACTGATCTATTCAATAAATTTTATCTCACTTGTACTACATTATAGATGTGCTTTCTGTTGTATGAACTTTGGTCTCACTTATTTGATATGCTCTTTAGTGCGACCCCATTTCTCTTAGTCAGTTATTGGCTCTATTAATCTGCTACACATATTACCTAGAGAAGAGAAGAATGTTGCACTTTAACTTTCAATGATTGCATTCGGAGTCTTTTGAAAAAAATCAGGTTATATCCTCACAGTTCAAACAAATGTCTGTAAAATCTCAGAGCACCACCATAAGAGTTCCTAATGAAGTGTAAATTGCCAAGCACAAGATCATCTTTGCAGTGGTAGAAATTATTAGATTCTAGGTCTTAAAAGTTAGTTTTATAAGTAACAATAAGCATAGTCCCTGGAATTCAGAAACACATACAATATACTGTACAATATTATTTCTAGCAGGATAGCGTAGTGCATTATGCAGGCGGGATTAAAAGACAGCTGTAGTGCTGCAGCAGTAGGAAATCTCAAGCTTATATAGTGCCACAGCAGGCATGCAGGACAAAGCCACATTCGAATGAGGCAGTCTGCAGGTGCAAGTTGGATCTGCGCACTTCCCCAAAGCTTTTGCCAGGAATGGAACAGCATGGCAGAGTGCTGTACTGTGCTACTAGAGTGAAGGAATAAAGATGAATAATGTCTTTTGACCATGCACAACCATTTCTGGCAGGGAATGTTCTTGCCACAGCAGATAAGAACTATAAAGCCACTTCTGTTTGGATGTGGAAGCATGCAGTGTGTGTGTGTGTGTGTGTGTGTGTGTGTGTGTGTGTGTGTGTGTGTGTGTGTGTGTGTGTGTGTGTGTGTGTGTGCCTGTGCATGTGCATGTGCTTGTTAAGTACCCGTTCAACAGTGCTGGGTGGGTTTATTGTGGGATTGCAATCAGAGTTGCATCTAAGTGCACAATGTTCAGCTCAGTGACACACTAATGAATTCTAATGAGCTTTTGCTTGCTTACAGCTCTTTTAGGTCTCTGAACTACATTTTATTACTGTAGTGCTATTAGGGCTCCACAGCAAAACCCTAATAAATCTATAGTGACATTTTCTTAGAAATGTTTTGAAAGACATTAGCAAATGAGACCATGATTCTTCCAGTTTGCCTGTTTCAAAAAGACAGCTTCAAGTTGAAGGTTTTGCAGACTGCAAACATTTGCTCTTCTTTCCTTCCTTAGGATCAGTGCTTAAAACATTCAGCAGTGTGCATTCTGGAGTGCTGTCACTGTCATTGTCATCAGCTAGAATTGGGACCCCTTACTAACCACTAAGTTGCAGTTCTCTTGAAGCTGTGCTCTAACTGAATTCTGAATATAAAAAAAAAAATAAACTCTTTGATCAACCTTGTGCTTTCAGTGTTTGGCCTACCTACTACATTTAAGTCTGATCATCCCAATTGTATTTTACCTTGCTCTTGTATATTACAAACCAATTATATTTTTAGTTTCCCTCACCTATTGCAGTATCTTTTTTTGTCTCCATCTTCATGCATTCTAAGCTAAATGATTTCCTCTTTATTACTTTAGTTTCCTTTGTGTGTTCCACACATAAGCTCATCATTCTTCATTATACCATAACATGTTCTCACACCTGACTAAACAGTGCCATGGAGCATATAGAAGACCACCTAGTGGAATGTACTTCATACATTTATGCAAGGCTAACATTAGAGCCTTCTCTATCATATAAAACATGCTGATGTAATGGGATCCTATCTCGCCTACATTCATAACTGATGGCTTCGGAGCCGATCCATCGGCTCCGACTCGGCCACTATATAGTAGAACGAAGTCTCTAATTGGCTGGGCTACCCCTTATCCCAGAATGCACCACGCCTGCTTCCCCAGATCTCGTTTGCCGCTTTTCAAGCTAGACGTGGTCTCGACTTGGCTGGAGCTAAGTGGTTTTTTGTTTACTTTTTGGTCTTTTGACCTAGGGTTTTCTTCACAAATTTAACAAACAGCTGTTTTAACAGCTTTACGTGTGTGTGTGAACCTGTTTCGGTGTGATTGGTATTTTTTCTACTTACCGGGCAAGGCCCGTTTAAGTTAGAGGGCCCTTGCCCTTATTTGTGAGTCAATGTGTTGATTTTGTCTACTTTAAGGTTTGTTTTTCGCCCTACTGTACATCCTGATTTATCGGGCTAAGCCCGTTTAAGTTAGAGGGCTTCTGCCCGTTTTGTGTTCTGTATCTCGGGCCAGTCCCGTTTTTGAGTCAAGGGCTCGTGCCCTACTTTAAGGTTACTTTTCGTGGTGGAAAATAGTTGTGTGATAGGATGTCAAAAGAGCAGAAGTCTGGTTTTAAAAAGTGCACCAAGTGCAACTACAAAATGTCTCTTACTGATAGCCATGCTGTTTATGATATTGTTTAGGACCGAAACATTTGCAGGAAACATGTAGTGTTTGTCATGCTTTTTCCTCTAGGGTCCTTCAAGAACGTAAAAATAAATTGATCCTTAAGGGCCTTATTAAGCCCTCCTTTGAGGAAGCTTTGGCTTCTCCTTCCTCTCCAGCTTCTAAAAAGAAAAGGTCATCGGCTCCGACCAGTCCATCGGAACCGACTTCCAAGAAGCATAGGTTGACCTCTTCTTCCTCAGCTCCAATGGCTTCGGAGCCTCGGGTGGAAGGGTCTGCCTCGATACCTCTTTCCTCGGCTCCATTGGTGTCAGAGCCGCAGGTTGGGGGATTGAGAGGCGAATCACCTACTTCGGCTCCTTTGGTCTTGGAGCCGTTGGAGGTGTGTAGCTCAGACTCCCCCCTGACCCCGAAGTCCCCTTCGGCACCGATGCTTATTCATACGGTTCCGGATCCGGTGCCGATGGTGTTGGAGCCGTTTCGGAGCCGGTCCCCTGGTCTATGGGAGCAGAGAGAGAAGTCGTCCCGGCCCCCATCTATTTCCTCTAAATCCTCCAGGTTGTCAGACTCAGATTTGGACAGAGTTATCCACAGGCTTTTCCAGTCCCCGGTTTTTGCAAAAATGGTCTCGGCTCCAGCCCACTCGGCTCCGGAGCCGATCCCCACTTCGATGCATCCGATTCCTCCTCCAACCTCCTCGGAGCCGTTGGAGTCGGTGATGGTAGAGTGGAGCAGAGTTGTCCAGTCGGAACCGAGACTCCCTCGGAGCTTCTGTGTTCCGACCATCATTCCTACCCTGTCCTCGACATCAGGGTTCGGTACCGGGACTTCCTCGGTCGGGGCCGAGGGGAACACTTTGGAACTGGTAGCTTTGGTGCCTAGTCTTCCCCTCGGAGCGTCGGCCGCAATGATTCCCAGTACCGTCTTGGTCTCTCAGTCGGTGTCCTCCGTAGAGTCTGGAGGTCCTGCTTTTGAGGCCATGAGGAGTGCGCTGGCCATGTCCTTGCCAGCTCAGCAAGTCTCTACCTCACCGTCCCTAGACTTGGGAACTGGTGCTTCTGGTGTGCTTCATTCCCACGACAGTGGGGCCCCAGGGCCTGAGGATACCCCCTTGGGGGGTTCCCTTCTCCCGGGAGGTCCTTCTGAATCCGCTTCAGATGAACCTCCAAGAAAAAAATTGTGCAAGAGGAAGCACATTGTCTCCCAGGATGAGTCTATCACATCAGATACTGACCTCAATGATGCGGAGGGGTCCCCAAAATCGTCCTCGGATGACGTCTCATTCTCAGATATCCTCGAGATCCTGAGACAGAGAGGCGATTGGCAGTCCAAAACCCCTTCCGCAGAGGAGTCAGTCTTCCTCAAGGCTTTTGGGGCCCAGCCCTCCACCTCCTGGGTGTCTCCACCCTTCGATGAATTACTAGATTTAGTTTCTCGAAGGGTGTGGGAACACCCTGACACTGTGGAACCGGTGCCCGCCAGGCCTAACAAGTTCCTCTCAGCCCCTCCTCAAAAGGAATTTTTGACTAAAGGAGTTGCAGTAGATGCGATGGTGGTGGCATCTGCCACTCAGGACGTGGCAGAGGCTTCAACGTCTATTCACCCTCCTAATAAGGATTCCAGGAGCATGGATAGGTACGGGAAGCATACCCTTTCTTCAGCGGCCTTTGCCCTGCGGTCGCTGAATTATCTTTGTCATTTTACCAGGCTCCAAAGGGACCTCCTCAAAGAGTTAGGTGAGTCTCTTACGAGTAATCTTCCTGAGGCGTTAGCCCAAACTGTTGGCGCCCAGATGACTACCCTATCTTTGATAGTCAACTCGTTCATGAGGCTCATCTCATATGCGGCCGAAGGGGCGAGTAGAGCAGCAGGAACAGGCGTGGCTCTTAGAAGACACGCCTGGTTACGCTTGTGTCCCTTTGCGGAGGCCTTTAAGTCTTCCTTCACCGACGCCCCCTTTGATGGGTCCTCCCTGTTTGGACCCAAGGTGAAGGACACACTGACTCGGTGCGAGCAGGAGGGCAAGACCTTGACTGCCGTGGGGGCCCATTTTTCCGCTCCCTCTAGACCTTACCCCAAGGCCCAGAGAGGAGGGAAAATGTGGTTTAGGAAATCTCAAAGGTCTTTCCCTACTCCACCGAGTGATCCCTCCTCTAGAGGCGGGGGGGGGGGAATTCAGGAAGACGCCGCCCCAGAGGCGGCAGAGGCCCCCGTAACTCTGGAGACCGCGATTCCTTTCGTGGTCCATCCTACGCTCACCGTCCCTGAGACGTGGCCCGACTGCGCATCTCCGGAGCCAGTCGGGGTCGCTATGAACACCCGCAGGCTTGGGAATCTATCACCAAGGATCAGTGGGTGCTCCGAACCATAACCGGAGGCTATCTCATCCCTTTCATCAAGATCCCCCCTCTTCCTATCAGGAAAATCCCGGATGTGCCACCCAGTCAGCGGGATCAAGCAGCGGTCGAGGTTTCAAAGCTGCTAAGAAAAGGAGTCATCCAGCCTGTCCCTGCCGACCAGATCGGATCAGGAACTTACTCAAGACTATTTTTGGTGCCAAAAAAGACAGGGGACTTAAGGCCCATTTTGTACCTCAGATCATTGAATCGCTTTGTAAAAAAATCCAAATTCCGAATGGTCACCCTTCAGTCCATTCTCCCGTTATTGGAGAAGGATGTCTGGATGTGCTCCATAGATCTCAAGGACGCTTACTATCACATTCTGATAAGTCAAGAGTCCAGGAGTCATTTACGCTTCCGCCTGGGAACCAGTCATTTCCAGTTCCGAGCACTGCCCTTTGGTTTCACCACAGCCCCCAGGGTGTTCACCAAGTGTCTGGCAGTAGTGACAGCTCACTTGAGAAGTCTAGGATTCCAAGTGTTTCCCTATCTAGACGACTGGCTCCTTACTGCCACCTCCAAGCATCTATTAGTTCGGGCGCTTATGACCACAGTCAGTTTGGGTCATTCACTAGGAATCACATTCAGTTGGGGAAAATCTGTGCTGCAGCCGTCTCAGCGTATTACCTTTATAGGCGCAGAGTTAGACACAAGAAGAATGCGGGCATTCTTGCCGGTAGAAAGGATTCAGGTCCTGCAGTCTCAGGTTCAAACCTTGTTACCCAGATCACGAGTTCAGGCCAGACTGATTCTGCAGTTATTGGGCACGATGGCCTCGACTATTCCTCTAGTCCCCTTAGCCAGGCTGCACATGCGGGTGCTGCAATGGCTACTGTTGGTTCAATGGTCCTTTCAGGAACTCCCATTGAATCATTTGGTCCAGATTACGGAAATTTGCCGTCGGAGCCTATGTTGGTGGCTGCTTCGGTCCAACCTGGACCAGGGGCGACCCTTTGCCCTTCAGCCTCCTGTCGTCACGGTGACCACGGACGCCTCCCAGATAGGGTGGGGGGGGGTCATTATCTGGACAGGTCTGTCCAAGGCACATGGCAGGCTCACGAAACGCACTTACATATCAATATCCTGGAAATGAGAGCGGTGCTACTGGTGTTGCAAGCACTTCATCATGCTCTTCCCCGGGGTACTATTGCGATTCTATCTGACAACATGTCGGTAGTCTGGTACATAAAAAACAGGTCCTACCCTCTTTGCCGAGAGGCCATGAGAGTGTGGCATTGGGCGATTTCTACCCAGCGTTTCCTAGTGGCAACGCACATTCCGGGGAAATCCAATGTGATTGCAGACAGGCTGAGCAGGACTCTCCTGTTGCCCCACGAGTGGTCCCTCAACGACAGGGTGGCTGCAAACATCTTCGCCAAGTGGGGCCTCCCTTGTTGCGACTTGTTCGCCAGCCCTCACAATGCGAAATGCAGGGAGTTCTTCACTCTGACTCCCTCTCAGGGGCAGATTCCCAGGGACGCTCTAGCTCACAGTTGGCCCCCCGGTCTACTTTACGCCTTCCCTCCGGTTCCCCTTCTCCCGAAGGTGGTACTGAAGGCGATTTATCTAGGAAGCGACATGATTTTGATCGCTCCACACTGGCCTCGTCAGGTTTGGTTCCCCTTCCTTCTGAGGTATGCGGTGGAGGGCCCATGGTTTCTGGACCTGGTGCCCGACCTGTTAACTCATCAGTTGGGACAGTCTCACCCATCCCTCAGGTCCTTGAGATTGGCTGCTTGGTTACTCCACTTCCAACCTTAGTCAGAGATAACTCTCTTTCTCCAGACGTCATCCACATTTTGTCCTCTTCTCACAAACCTTCCACTATTAAACTGTATTCCAGCAAGTGGAAGAGGTTTGCTCTTTGGGCCCAGCAACGAGGTATAGATCCCCTACCGCCCCAGTACCTCAGGTTTTAGAATTCCTGGCTTCTTTGTTTTATTTGGGCTCTTCAGTTTCCACAATTAAAGTCCAACTGGCAGCTATCTCTAATTTTCATGTCTCCTTTGAGCCTTCCTTAATGGAAAACAGGCTTTGCAAATCTTTCCTTAAAGGAGTGTGGCTCCTTCGGCCCCCAATATCCCATCCTGTGCCCCCTTGGGACCTGAATATGGTTCTAGCTTCTTTAACTGCCCGCCCCTTTGAACCAGCAGCTACTTGTGATATAAAATTTCTATCTTGGAAAACCGCCTTTTTGGTGGCAATAACCTCTGCCAAGCGGATCTCAGAGCTTCAGGCTCTCTGTTCTAATCCTCCTTATTTGACTTTTCACAAAGACAGAGTGTCCCTCAAGTTAAATCCCTCTTTCTTGCCCAAGGTAGCATCCCCCTTATGCATTCAACAATCCTTGGAGCTCCCTGTGTTTTTTCCCAAATTCTCCAATAGCGCAGAATATATTTTCCATCAGTTGGATGTTCACAGACAACTGCGTTTTTATTTAAGTAGGACCAATCAGACACGAAAGTCAGATCAGCTGTTTGTGTCCTTTATGAAAATAGGTTGGGTCAACTGGTGGCTAAAACCACCATAGCCAAATGGATTAAAGATTGCATCTCCTTCATTTATTCACGGTCCGGCAAAGAGCTACCTTTCCCAGTCAGGGCTCATTCTACCAGGGCAATGGCTACTTCTGTAGCATTCCACTCCAAATTATTGATAGATGATATCTGTGTGGCCGCTACCTGGACTTCTCCGCACACCTTCATTTCTCATTACAAGATAGATGTGGCTTCTCAGGGTAGAGCTTCCTTTGGTTCCACAGTTCTCAGGAGTGTTTTCCAATGAGCCACCCGGGATTTAGGTGCTAGGGACGCTGTCCCATCAGTTATGAATGTAGGCGAGATAGGATCCCATTACATCTTTTAGTTATGTACTTACCATAACTTAGGATGTATGGGATCCATCTCGCCTACATTCATATGTACCCGCCCTCCTTCCCCCTTCCCATTGGATTTAGAGGGAATGTTGCTACTTACTGAGTTTTTCTCTTGAAGGACTTTAGTTTGTTACAGTTGCTGGTATGTCTCTGTGTCTGGATGTAGGTATGAAAGCAAACAAACAAGATCTGGGGAAGCAGGCATGGTGCATTCTGGGATAAGGGGTAGCCCAGCCAATTAGAGACTTCGTTCTACTATATAGTGGCCGAGTCGGAGCCGAACCCATCAGTTATGAATGTAGGCGAGATGGATCCCATACATCCGAAGTTATGGTAAGTACATAACTAAAAGTTTCTTTCTTTCTTTTTTTAACTACAATATAATACAGTGTATTGTGCTCAGTAATCTGATATCTAGTTTTATTGTAGTTCTCAGACTTGCTTAAACTGATATAAGTGCAGACAGCACTGCTAGTGAGAGAGAATACCTTCAACCACATGCTATCACTTGTAAGCTCTTCCCTGTACATGCCAGGATTCATAATTAAACAATAAGCTGGATTCATAAAGGTTACCACAAAGTGTATACTATGCGTATGTACACTTTGTGTACACTTCTGAATTCGAGAACAGCCCTTCCACAATGCTTGTGCTGTCTATTCACTCATAAAGGTTACTATAAGTATACACTTTGAGTACCTTTATGGATCTGGCATAATATATAATTTTAAAATAAAGTAAGGGCAGTGATGTTCATGGGCATTCACATAGAATTGCTAGTATTCACACAGTGTAATCCATAAAACATTTGGTAACCTGTGTTAACCCTGGCAGAAGGTGCACTGAAGCACTGTTTTTAAAATACTTTCTTTTATAAAATGTGCTCATGGGTAATATGAAATGGCAAAATGTTTCCTAAATAGTATTGTAAGTTCCTTGTTACTTTTGGGTATCCCAGTACTTCACATCTTGAAGTGTTATGCTGGCTAACTGACCACAGGAGTTTACATTACAACTGCAAAGTACAGTATTCAGAAATCTACGCTAAAATAGGTGACAGAAAATCAATGTCAGGGCCTAGAAACACAATTTCACTTGAGAATAGTATGTTCATCTTTCTGTGATGTGCTCTCAGAGACTGCCACAAGTATGACCAAGAAATACAGACAGCAGAAACTGTTAATTCAGTAATTCACAACTGAGAGGTGGGTCAGTCCTCTCAGATAATTTTCAGTTAAAATCTAGGCCATAATAGAAGAAAAGCATGACTGTTTAATACTATGCCATGAGGGTCACTGTGTGAAACACATAAGGAGAGATGGGGTAAACTAATGCATTATTATACTACTAATATGTTATCAATATGCAGACTGCATTAGAGTTGACCATTATGATGTGATTACATAAGGGAGACCAGGAGAGAGGGTAACAGAGTGCTAGCTAAAACAGAGACAAGTAACTAAGAAAACAATTGCAGATTAATCTACAACTGAATGCAGAGAGCACATATGCATTTGTGTGATAGGGACAGACAGAATTCAAGAAATTTGGTCTGAGGATAGAGAAGGCTTTCTAATCAATTACAAAATTTAGACAGAGGATAATAAATGAATGTAAAAAACATGGTTGTGGAGTAGATAAAAGTCTACGGATGACATAGAAGTAGAAGTCCATATACTAGACTAGAGCTTGAATTAGTAGGGAGTGAGAAAGGAACTGACCCTAATTAAAATGAGAGTATTGGGGTTCACCTCTACAACAATAGAAGTGTGATACTTAAGACATTTATCAGGACATCTGCCTTCAAATGTAGTAATCCTAAACCACTTTGTTCTGTGGGGGAAAACAATTTATCCCACTTAACTCTTGTCCTCTTTCCCTCCCAAACAATTCCCTTCATTTTTTTTTTTTTTTACTAATTATGGTCTTCAGCTCCTGCTGTGGTTGTTAAAATATACCTGACCTGTATACAATACTAAAGGGGCTAAAACATGTTCAGTACTTGCCGTTTACTATCCATCTCCATTGTCAAGAGCTTCAATTTCTCACTTTTTTAGTCTCTTTCTACATATCCTTAGCTGTCATATTAAAATCCATTTTAATCCAACAGCTAAATACTTTATCTTATTGTGTTTACTGCTATAGTCTTAGTTTAATCTACAGTTATTTCATATCCTGAAAAAATTGAATCTGCCTCAAAATACTACACAATACTGAAATATTATTTTCTGGATTTACAAAACACAAAATATCTTTAAATGAGGCAAATTTGTCTTGAGTAGCATCCCAGTTATAACCTTGAATTTTTGTAGTCCTTTATTTTCTTTGCCAGTGGCTGTAAATATAATGCAGATAACAGAGGAGAAAGAGGACACCCCTGTCTAGTTTCTCTATTCAAAATAAACCCAGCTTGTGAGAGAGGAGCCTTTCCACCTTTATTATTGCCTCTAACGTTTCATGTCTCTTCATAAGTAACTCCATTATTCAGTCAGGAAATTTAAATGCTGTCATAGCTCAACTCATAACATGCCAGCTCACTATACAGAATGCCTTCTCTCCATTAAAATACACCAACAATAATGGGACCTTCCTGCACTGTGCTTCCCTTTGTATTATCATTGATCTAATAATGTTGCCAGATGTTTGTCTCTTCTCCACAAAACCACTTTGATCCATATCTGTCAATAGTTTTAGCAACAGTTTCACAATTCAGTTGGCTAGTACAGACATAAATAGTTTATAGTCATGGTTCAAAATTTAAACTGGTTGTTATGGAGGTGGATTTAAAGGGTCTTTGCCCTCTGTAAGTCATTCAGCCATAGCAGCTTTCATCCTTTACAAATATTATTAAACAAAACCTTTTCACCTAACTTCCAGATTTCCATAGGAGTATGATCTGTGCCTGGAGATGTCCCTGCTAATTAATTATATGTCACCATTTCTATCTCATCCTCCCAGCTTATCTATTAATTTTTGAGTATCATCTTCCTCTAACCTTGTCATACTTAAATCTTCTATAAATGTTTCAGTTTGTGTCTTTTCATGGTTCCCTATTCCTCTGCTTTATATAGATATTTACAGAATTTCTGAAATATCTTTAATACCTCAATAGGATGTCTGGATATTTTTCTAGACATAGGCTGCCTTAGCTTGGCAACACACCTTTCTGTTTTCTGTTGTCTACATCATTGTGCTTATAGTTTTTGTGCTCCAGGGTCATCATTAAAAAATACTTGCTTAACAGCAGCCTTTCTATCTTCTTCTTCTTCTTCTTCTTCTTTCGGCTGTTCCTGTTAGAGGTAGCCACAGCGGACCACCAGTTTCCATTTCTTCCTGTCCTGTGCATCATGCTCTTTCACATCAACCGCCTGCATGTCCTCTCTCACCACATGCATAAACCTTATCTTAGGCCTTCCTCTTTTCCTCTTACCTGGCAGCTCCATCCTTAGCATCCTTTTCCCAATATACCCAGCATCCTTCCTCAGCACTTGTCCAAACCAATGCAATCTTGCCTCTCTTGCTTTGTCTCCAAACTGTCCAACCTGAGCTGACTCTCTAATATACTGATTCCTAATCCTGCCCATACTAGTCACACCCAGTACAAATCTTAACATCCTTAACTCTGCAGCCTTTCTATCAACCATATTATTCAAATACAACCTTATTTTTCCTTCAGCAGTCTTCTTCTTCTTCCATAAGATTCCCCTTCATTTGCAGAACTTCATCCTTTGATAATCTCTCTCAATAATTTCTTTCATTTCCTTCCCATATCTCTCTCTTTCTCTCATTTCTACAATATTTTTAAATTTCATTTTCATGTCGTCCTGTTCCTCAGCTACCATGTATGAAGAAAGGTCTACATTCCCATGCAACTCTTCAATTGTTTCCACTGTCCCTAATAAGTAAGCAGGAAAGTGCCAATATCTCCATTTCACTTGTTTATTCTGCATTTTTATCTTAATCTTTATTGGCACATGGTCTGAAATAGTTATTGGGTGTATTTCAAAACTGTCAGTTAAATACCCTTGCTCTTATGAAATATAGCCCAGTTATTGTATCTTGGTGAATAACATGTAAATTCTTCTGGGTTCCTGCTAGTTATTTTGTGTCTTCCATTTCACATATTTTCATATATTTAATTAGAAATCTGTGCCCTTTTGTTACATTTTCCCATCTAGGTCCCCCTGATACAGATTCACTTATCGAATATCTGGTTATAGTTCCTTTTCACATATAACGATCCTGGCTGGAGGCTAATTACCTCTCCCGTAATTATCTTAAGCTCCTTAGTAGTAGTTTTAGGTATAACCTCTTTCCTTGATAATAACTCTGTATTACCACAAATCTGTCCTTGTCTTTCTTCATGTATATTTTTCAAACAGAAAAATGACCCCTTCATATATGGGTAGATACCACAGATGTACCCATGGGCTTCACCATTTCTAAAATTAGGTTTAGTCATGCTGACAATGCATGTTATTACCAGTGTTTCATTCCACACCCATGTCATCTTTTCTTACCCCATCTCAGCTTTCTTCCCAGATGTGAAAAAAACATTTGCATACTCTCAGTTAACTGAAGTATAGCCTTAAGAACAAGTGCTCTGGTTCTCATTAAATTAATAGATTTTGAATTACTACAATTTGTACTGAGGTAGTTGCTACTAGAGGGAATGCATCTGCTTGTATACTCTTCAATATAACAAACTCCATTTATTTTCTCTAAGCTACTTGTCACTTCAACAACTAATTTTAGTACTTCTTCATACAAGTACTTCACAGTTCATGGTTCATACATTTCTTGATTTATTACCCAAGTCTGCTTATTTTCTTTTGCATAGCTCTGCTCTCAGGTAAAGAAAAAAATGTACATTCCTACTTTGACATCACAGGTACTAACAACAGTCACTGATAAGACTCCCCCTCACCTCACATTTAGAATACCTGTGTATACTACTGCATACAACTACTTTACAATGTAATGTTAAGTTAACTTCAAGAGATTTGCTGTACACATATTAGTTAGAGAAGAAAAATAACCTTTTTGCTTATATTTTGTACACATATTGCTAAGAAAAAATGGACCTTTTTAACTTAATTTCTTCTTCACTTCATTTATTATTATTCTAAACATTAATACCAAAGTAGAAAATTATAGTTTACCATCCACAGCCAGTTTAAAATCAACACTTTCAGTATCCTCCCTTCCCTCTACCTTTTGTAGAAGCACAGTTCTCATGCCTGGATTACATCTAATAGAAATATCCCTTTATAATCTGCCTGTTTGTTTCCTACTTTTAGATTCTTGTTTTTCTTCTTCTTCATCTTCTCAATCACTCAGCACCAGTCTTTGGTTCAAATTTAATGTATTCCTTGTTTTTCTTATTAGCTCCTGTGTTGCTCAATCATTTTCTGTAGGAACACTGGAAAAGGTTTTACTGGCAAGCTCTTTCTATGGGCTGTGCTCATTGTTAGAGGAATGAGAGGCAAAATATTTTTCAGTTTTCTGGCTCACTTTTTGTTGGATAATTTTTTTATTTCCCCTTTTACCTTTTCTGCATCCAAGAATGTCTTTGCTCATTCTGAAAGAAAAATCTAAAGACAGTTGGATATGGCAACTCATATCTCATCCCTTTCTTTTGACACCCTCTGATTGCAGGGATAAACTTGTGTCTTTTCTTCTTTGTGTACAGTGAGTAATAATTTTCTCTGAACTCTTTGGTGTGCCAAATTGATAATACTTTACCCTTCTGCCACATTTTTGTTAGGAACATCTTCTGCTGATATGACTGCATCATTAAACCTATTGGTGTTGGCTTCTTTTTCATGGACAAATTTGGAGCATTGTCATGATGTGCTTCTTCTATTAACAGATATTGTTGTAGAATACCAGTTCAGTCCAGTTGCTTATTTGTACTTTCATAAAAATAATATAATCTGTTCCTTCTAATTTCTATGTTACAGCAGAAAATCTCAGGCTCTATTATTTTTTGAAACAGTTTTTTTTTTTTTTTTTTTTTTTTGCTGAACAGCTACAAGGCACTTTTTACCTGAGATTTTCTTTTCTTTTTCTGGTTGATTTTTTCTTACTTTCTAAATATTTCCTAGTTTCTGTCATCCAGGCAGTGTAGTGACTAGCCAGTAACTGAATGTTACCCCCCACCCCCCAAAAAATGGGTTTTTGGCTACTTTCCCAAGTTTCTGTTTTTACACTGGGTGAGCTCTAATTGACCTGTTGCTCAGTGTGCAGACATCTTGGAAGTCCCTTAAGTAATAATTTGCTGTCTTCTGCTCTCACTTCCTCTGTACTTTGTCATTTAAATGCAAAGTGCAGAACAGTCTACCTAGGTTTAAAGAGATATCCACAGAGACATTCAAGAAGGCATGTGAGGGGTGGGAAAGGGATAGGTTCGGGAAGAAGGTGATATAGTATGTTAAATGTAGTTATATAGCAACTTGGAAAGGCTTTTGTCTCCTTCTCCCATCAAGCAAATGTAATACAATTAGTGATGCATCTGACATAAACTCTAGTTAAGATTATCTTTAATTGAAAAGGGTTAGGAAACTCCTTTAGGATAGACACATTGTCTGCATGTAATATGAGGACAAGTAGCTGAAATAGCACTGTCACTATCCTTTGGAACAAGAAAATAAGGAACAGTTTTCTCAGACCTTAAAAAAACTCAAATGAAAATGATTGATTAAATATGTTGCAGACTGGAAATGCAAATTCAGTAGACCAAATGTTCAACATCCCAAGTGATGGTTAATCAGAGCTGTAATGGGCAACACAGTATTTTGGCTGTTTATTATATGCTAATTTCTGCAGCTGAGAAATTCACTGACTCACTTGGCTGTTTAACTCCCTTCCCGCAGGCATTTCTGGGGGAGCGCACATGGCTATTTAGCCTTAGATGCTGCCCTGGAATGTCTTGTTAGCATTTAGCATGGCCATGGAAATAGCCCATTTGGTAATTCTTCTGACCATGTAGAATGATTGTAGTGAACCTCTCAAAGAATCAGGTATGGTGTCTATTAGTGGTTAGTCACCCTTTTAGGGCTCAACACTGGTGGTAGCCCTTTCAGAATCTCAGGAATTATTTTCAAAGTTAACATTTAGGTTTACCCCACCCATATTGATTTTAAGATCAGATATTTGGAAAAGGAAAGTCTTTTACCAACAAAGGCCTTCTACCAGAGAATGACCTACATGGAAAACTACCTTATTTCACAGAGAAAGATAGAGTAAAATGAACCAAAACTGATAAATGCGACTTGATCAAAACAGAATGAGGACAAAGACAAAAAAAATCAGGCGTAGCAGACACAGAGAAGGCAGGCAAAAGGCAGATAAAACCAATGTAACTTTAATAAGCATAAAATAAAATGTAACTTTAATAAGCATAAAATAAAGTTAAAATCAGTGCCGTGGAGCTCAAGGATAAGCACTGTTTGCAAAAGCCTTTATCAGCTCTACCATGAACTAAGCAGACTGTTATTAAAATAAGTCAGAAAGTTCCTTGTTACTAAAAGGACCAATCACATGAGAATTCATCTCCTAAGTCTCTGCCCTTTCAATATAGGTTTTAAGGGAACCATCCCATTCATCCCTGGGGATTTGTCAGTTGGTAGGTCTGCTATCCGTCTTAATTCAGCAGTTTCAGTCCTATTTACTAAATCTCCTCCTCTGTGGCTCTCATTCACAACTTCCAGTACCAAAAAACAGAATTTTTGCCCAGGGTAAGCAGAGATATGTTGACTCAAAGCATTATTTTTGTTGTGTAAATGTATATCACTCAAATGTCATAAGATCCTGTCCTTAAGACATATATTATTTTTCCATCATAAAAACTTGTGCATAAGCAACACTGAGCAACATAAATAACATTCCTAGTGTTGCAATCGGCATACATATTTAGTCTATAATTACGCCCTGTGATCGGATGTATAAAACAGTTTCTGTATTCTGTATATGCACAGGCTTTGCATTTTCTACAAAAAAATGTACCATTTCATGTGCCAATCATAAAAGGTCTTATCCCTGTTTTATTCTGACAAAGTAGCTGTTTCAGATTCTTTCTATTCTTATAATAGAAACATGATTCTTCACCAATGACATGCTTTATGTTGTCTGCCATAATACTCTTCCGATTATTCTTAATAACATGGCATATCTGTTTTATGTCACTTGCTGTAAGTTAATAAACATCTCATTATGTCAACGTGATACATATTTCTTCTCATTCCTTCAGGTGTCTCTTGTGTGTTATTATCCATGACATAGAGTTGTCCCCTGGTGTTGTGAAGCAATCTATTCTCCAGGATTTTATTTTGTACCTCCACATCTTTGTAACCTATCTGTTTGAATTCTGTTCTCTGTCGCTCTAGCTCTGTGTCATAATCTTGTTCTTTTGTGCAAAGCCTAGAGATTCTCAATAGTTGTCCCTTCATCACGTGTGGGTAAATACGTGGGTAGATATGTCTAGGATGTATACTACATTGGTGTAAAAAGTGATTTCTCCAACATTCCTTCTAATACATATATGTATTAATGCTGCCATCAGTATTCATTTCAAGCCTGATGTCCAAGAAATTTATTTTACTTATCGAGCTCGATAAGAACAAGATTATGATGCAGAGCTAGAATGACAAAGAACAGAATTCAAACAAAGAGGTTACAAAGATGTGGCAGTACAAAATAAAGTTGTGGAGAATAGATTGCTTTGCAACACCAGGGGATGATCCGATTTCATGGATAATAACACACGAGACATCTGAAGGAATGAGAAGAAATGTGGATTGAGTTGACAGAATGAGGTGTTCATTAACTTACAGCAGGGACTTAAAACAGATATGTGAAGTTATTAGGAATAATTAGAAGATTCTTACATCAGATGACAACATAAAGCACATTGTTGGCGAATAACCCCGTTTCTGTTATAAGAACAGAAAGAATCTGAAACAGCTACTTTGTCAGAATAAAACTGGGATAAGACCTATTATGATTGGCACATGAAATGGTACATTTTCTTGTAGAAAATACAAAGCCTGTGCATACATGGAATCCAGAAACTGTTTTATACATCCAATCACAGGGCATAATTATAGACGAAATATGTATGCCGACTGCAACACTAGGAATGTTATTTATGTTGCTCAGTGTCAGTTATTCACAAGTTTTTTATGATGGAAAAACAATAGATGTCTTAAGGAACAGGATCTTATGACATCTGAGTGATATACATTTATGACATCTGAGTGATATACATTTACACAATAAAAATAATGCTTTGAGTCAACATATCTCTGCCTACCATGGGTATAAATTCTGTTTTTTGGTAGTGGATGTTGTGAATGAGAGCCAAAGAGGAGGAGATTAAGTAAACAGGACTGAAATTGCTGAATTAAGATGGATCGCAGAACTACAAACTGAGAAATCCCAAAGGATGAATGGGATGGTTCTTTTAAAACCTATATTGAAAGGGCAGAAACGTAGGAGATGAATTCTGAGATGATCGGTCCTTTTAGTAACAAGGAACTTTCTGACTTATTTAAACACTGGTCTGTTGCATGCATGGTAGATCTGATGATGTCTTTTGCTGAAAGTGCTTATCCTTGAGCTCATTGACACTGATTTTAAATTTATTTTACTTTTATTAAAGTTATATTGGTTTTATCTGCTTTTTACCTGCCTTCTCCGTGTTTGCTACGCTTGATTTTTTTTGTCTTTATTCCACAGAGAAAAGGAAACACTGATACAGTGATACACCACTTTCATTTTAAGCTGACATTTCTTTTAAGCAGGTGTATATCAATACTTTTTTATAAACACATTACATATGGAAAATATTTTAAATATTGTAAAACAAATATAGTAAATAACCTTTCAGTAAGTGTGAAATGAAGTTTTATATATGACCTTTGATATCAACTTGCAATTGTAATTTCATGAGCTTCATGTGTACTGCTATTTAAAATAAATTACTCCTATTTTGCATTACAACACAGAAAGTCTAAATAATTACTCAGAAAGTGGTTCTCTGCACAGAAGGAGCATAAAACTAATTTATCACAGGGACAGCAAAGAACAAATATGCATTTTGTATAACAACTGGCCTAGAAATGTGTTTTGCATTATTATATATATTGTTGGCTATATTTCTGTTTCAGTGATACTAGTTGTCACTTTTTTTTTTAATTTTATGACATCAGGGATTCCGAGTGTCTTGTAGTATCAACTTCCCAACTAGGGAAGTGATTGGTATATAATCCTCCAGTGCCAAAATCCTAAAACAAAGCAAAAATAATCCTTTTTTATTAGTGATTTTGTAATGAAAACTATTCACTGTCATTTGCCAAATGTTGCTCAGGCGCATAAGATAAAGTTCAACAGGGAAAAGATTTGCAAAACATAAGAAATGTTTGCAGCCCTTGGGTTTCAAACAGTAGTTTTCATTGTCTTGCAACAATAAATGGTAAAATTCTGTGATAGAGTTTTAGGGCTACTACTTCAGAAGGCTTTTTTTTAAATAACACATGAGTTCATAGCTGGGACTAGGTAAAAAGAGAATCTGTAACTAGATAAAGCTGGCACATATCTGAGTAATTGGGATCCCCTTCAGAAGCTTGAAGTTTCAAAACTGCGAACCTCAAACACCCAAGACCATAAGACTGAAGTTTTGAAACTTTGAACATTTTGAATGGAGATCGTCATACAGCGCAGAATGGGAAATTTATCATTTTACTCACTGTAGTAAGTTCTTGGAGCTGGTATATTTATTTAGCAGGGGGTGTGGGGGGGTGCATGGGGGCTTGCCCTTCTGCAAAAATGTAAAAATAATTTTTAAACTTTTTTTTTTATGTTTTCAAAGTTTCAAAATTCCGATCTTATGGTCTCGGTCATTTAAACTTCGAAGTTTTGAAACTTTGAGCTTCTGAAGTAGATCAGAGCAATTGACCTCAATTGTTTTAAAAAAAATCAAAAATGACAATTCATTCTTTCAAACTTGATTCTAAATTCTAAGCACAGAAAATAAAAAGAATAAACCACCAAATATAAACTATATATTAATGACATATGCATAACTCATGGTGCCTTGATGCACTTCACTTCTTGAAATTAGTCAGACTATTCAGCTGTGAGTGATAACAACACTTCAACTGAAATCTCAAATGAAAATTGGACTTGTAAGGGCATTGTTAAGTATTATTTGAACTAGAAATGGCATACAAGATGGGGGAAAGGGACAGGCTCTATGTCTGGCTTGAAGTGACAGTGATGCTTAGTGATGGGTCATAAAAAAAAGTTAAACAATCACACTGTTAAATACAAGATGGTATGCAGGAGGGTGAGAGGCAGAGAGTGACAGAAGCAGTAGAGGGAGCAGAGATGTCTTTGCAGTTGACAAAATGCAGAAGAGATGCTGAGCACTGCAGAGGAATAAATAAGAGTGACAGTGTGTGGATGGGTACCATGAATAACAGTGTGTGGATCGGTACTCTTACTTTGTGGTTCAAGGAGTTTGAGTGCCCTAAATAGTGCTTTAGGAAGGACATCTACCTCCACAAGTAGACTCGTAGCCAGTGGTGTTCCACAGAGACTGGTGCTGGAGCCACCATTCTTTGGAATCTACTTCTCGGTTGTACAGGCTAAAACAAAAGGCCTATGGCTGACAAAGTTTGCTGATGATTGCAAACTGGGTGCAGTCATAGAGTCCCCAAATGATGTCAACATCCTACAAGAGGGACTTACACATACAAATGACTGGTGCCAAAGTCATGCGCTAAAATTCAGTGCAAAAAAATGCATTATCATCCCCTTTGGCAAAGGCAACATCACTGCAGATTACCACATTAATAACAGAACCCTAACCACGCAATTAGTAGTGAGAGATTTGGGCACACAGGTTAACAACAACCTTTCCTTTGACCACCATATCTCCACAATGGTAAGAAAGGCTTTGTACATTGCCCTCCTTATAAGTAAGTGTATTGCATCCAGAACAAATGACGTTATAACCCCTCTGTACTCCTCTCTCATCAGGCCAATAATAGAGTACAATGTTACCTTTGGTATATACCTTACCAGACACCTGCAGCAGCTGGAAAGACCTCCAAGGTTCCTTACAAAGAAAACTCAGGATCTTCAGTATATGTCACGTGCTGGCAGAATGAAATTACTGTCACTACAGATCCGACTTTAATGGAAATGCACATTTGTAAATCAAACGGTATAAGATGCACTCGCTTGGGAACTCAGCCTAGTATGTGAAATCAGCAGGACTTGCTGGACAGATATGTCTTACAGAGGTTACCTCTCTTCTGGAACAAACTTCCAATTCAGGTGAAGCAGAGCCCCTCGCTGTCTGTATTTAAGCATAATTTGGATGACTGGATGGGAAAGCACAAATTCACCCCAGACGTTTCACCTCTATCCCTCTTGGACAGGGGGAGTAGTTGTTGATTTAGTTCCACGTAATACCTTGACATTCTTGGGACCAGGAGTTGTACTTGGCTAGGATTGTAAGGGCCCGAGGGACATTAGTCTAGTAACCTTCTATGATCCTTTGATCCTATATGGTCTTTACTGGCATCACAGGAAAATGGGCCAGTGGCAAGAGAGAATGTGACATGAAATGTTTGGATTAAGATTGTTCAGGAATGACTGAGAAAGAAGACAGAGAACAATATAACAATACCCATTTGTTTACTAGGTAGGTTCATGTGACAACATCGCTTTTCAGGGGTGACACAGGGGCAATATCTGGTTAACTGATTTGCTCAAGTTGAGGGAATCAAACCCTCTATCACTTGAACTGCAGCTCACAGTTTAACCATCTGATCCACCTGCCACAGTGGTAATCTATGAAAAGGAGAGCGCCAAATGTAGAGTCAGACAGGAGGAAAACCACTAAACAGGAATGAGGCAAGGCTGCTGCCAGGGTCAGAATCTAGGCTGAGTGTACTGGAAGTTAATGTAGAGAGAGGGGGCTTGTGGAATGATGCTGTATTATCCCAAGCCCCAAAAATGGATGATAGTCAATGAGAGAATAAAGGTATGGGATAAGGGGGAAGAGAGTAATAGTCCTGATGGATGAGAATCTGTCAGGAAATTCTGAGCTCCAGGTTAAGGAGGAAAAAAGACTGAATGAGGCCTTTGTTCATATGGTGTTCAGCCAGTCAGTGGAGGCCTGCACCAGAAAGAATTCTGGCAATCATCCTAGCCAATACAGAGGGTGTCATGCATGTCCAGTTTAAGATACTGCTAGCTAGCAGTATTCATGCTACTGTGTGATTTAGAGAAGGGGAAAGATAAAAAATAAAAGGATAAAGATAACACAGTAGGATTTTAGAAGTGTAGATTATGCTGTGCTGAAGGAGATGCTCAAGGATGAGGTAAGAGGATGGGATCAAATTTAAAGAGAAAGCAAGCAATGAGAGTGGGTCAAGGATGGAGCTCTCAGGGCTATGGATAAGAGTGTGAGGAACAAGCAAAAAAAGAAGGGCAGTGCATCTGCATAGTAATGTTACCCTAGCATCTATGGCAAAAGATAGGGCCTGCCAGAAGTGAAAAGGAGGGTGGAGGGAGATAAAGGAAGGCACAATACAGACTGGCAAAATGCCAGTAGTGATAGTGAAGGCAGCCAAGGTAAAAGCTGAAAGGGAGTTAACATATGGGATCAAGAAAGAAAGCAAGGGCTTTATAGGTATACAGCAGAAATAAAGAAGGAATGGAGGGAGGGACAGAACTGGCCAGGCTGAGACTCCAGATGACTGGGAAAAAGGTGAGGTACTGAATGAATATTTTCTCTTATCTTCAGAAATGAGAGCTAGAAAAGGGTGCCATGCCTAGAGGATGCAGGGCAGAATGGGGAGGTTACTAGATAGACAGCAGGATAAAGAGAGAGGATGAGGAGAGGGACTGGGCCTTCCCTAGGGAGAGTAAAGCAAACTGACCAGGGACTACCTCCAAGATTCATGAGAAATTTGGCCACCGTGTCAGCAGGCTCCATGTTGTAGATCTTAAATAGATTAGTGGCTAACTAATTTACCTGCAGTGATGAGAATAGGAAAAATCAGGCAAGTACAGGGCTGTTAGCTCAAAACACTGTCAAGGAAAGTCTTATTTCTAGAGGACACCATGACAGCAGTTAACATGGTTTCATTGTCTGATGTAGCTGTCAGGCAAACCTGATCTTGTTTAATAACTGGGTCACAGGCGAGCTTGATATTGGAGTAGCAATAGATAAAGCTGACCTAGACTTTACCAAGGCACACACAATGTTCATAAGAATATTTGCGTGGTTGGGTGTAGGACCAAAGCCAAGGAACTGGATAGCTGTATAGTTTAATGGTAGGACATATAGGAATGTGGTAAGAAGAACATTGTCATGAATGAGTAATGTGGACAGTGGAATATTGTAGGTGTCTGTCCTGGATTTAGAATTTTTATGTGTGTTGGTTTTGGACATAACAAAGTAAAGAGGAAGAGCAACCTCTTTGCTGGCGATGCAAAAGTAAGTGCAGCAGGGAAAGATGGGTACAAGAGACTAGGGAAAGATCTGTAAAGGCTGAATAAGTGGGCATAAAGGTGGCAGCTGAGGTTCAGTGAAAACAAATTCAGTGTCCTGCTCTTATGCCATAATGAACTTGATGTGAGCTATCAGCTGGGGGAGGTGGGGATGAGGGGCTGGTAGTGATGACAACAGAGCTAAAGAATGATCTGGGAGTGTCAGTTACACCTGGATGGGACCATCAGGAGCACAGCAAAAGGGATTAACCACATCAAACACAAAATTGAGTTATATCAGCCAGGAGATAGATTCCAGAAGTGAACAGATAACGTTTCCATGTGCACAGCCCTGGTGAGGCCACACCTTGAATGCTGCATGACGTTCTGGTGGCAATCTAAGGAAAAAAACATCAGGCTGTTGGAAGGAATCCACAGGAAAATTAAGAGAAAGATCCATGGGATGGAGGGGGTCAGTTATATGACCGGTGACTAGATGATCTAAAATCCTTACCCTTCTTATATGAGACCCAAAGGGACAAGAGGGAGCCACAATACTGTTGCATTAGATCATGTCTTGGAGATGTGAAGCTCATCTTGAACAGGAAGGACAAAAAAGGATAAAGGAGCAGGGAAGACTGGACTGATTTCAGGGACTGGCTACTCCTTATATCCCCAAAAATACTTTTCACAGACAGGGATTTAGAACAGTAGAATGGGCTAACAGAATAGCTGGGGCAGATGGAATCTACAGAAGCATTCAGGAGGGCATGGGACAGGCGGAAAAAGGTAAAGGATGAAGGTAAAGAAATATTAGAATATTATACGAACTAAAATGGCAGTACAACAAAGGCCTTTTCTCTCTTTCTGCCATCAAAAGAAAGTAAATGCAGTAATGAAGAGTGTTTATGGAAAGTTTGAGTCAGCAACATTACAAGTACTCTGCATTTGCCAGAATATGTTCAAAAGAACTTTATTTAAAACATCTCTAGGAGCATTTGTACAAGTATTTCCTGAAATTTAAATCAGCTTTGAAAACTGTATCATAGAAATTTTAAGGTGTGTGTGTGTGTGTGTGTGTGTGTGTGTGTGTGTGTGTGTGTGTGTGTGTATGAATAATACCGACAGTTCATAAAGATGAGCTTCATACAGTCAAACCCACATGATCGATGCTATAGAAAGTAGAAAACTAGATCTCTCTTCCGTGGGGGAAGGACAACTTCTGTGATTCCTCCTGTACCATGATCTCAGTGCAAACAGTTTGATGTTTTGGAATGTTGATCATATGGTCCCGACCATATGCGCTTCAAAGCTTTCAAATGTCAGTAATCTGAAGGGGGTCCATATATGTTGCACTTAATTATAGTTTGTTATGGTGCTAAGTTTTAAAGTATATACATATTTCATTGCTCCTCAGTTTTAAGTAACCTGTAAAAGAAAAGTGTTAGTTTACTGGACGGAGCAGTGGTGCAGTGGTAGCATTGTCACCTCACAGCAAGAGGTTCTCCAGTTTGATTCTTGGCCAGGGTGCCTTCTGTGTGAAGTCTGCATGTCCTCCCTGTGTTCATGTGGGTTTCTTCTGGGTGCTCTGGTTTCATCCCACATCACAAAGACGTGCATCTGGAGCATTTCTCGCTGGGCCTCCGCTGAAAACTGGTTTTGTTCCAAGTCGGACTTTCCTGTTAACAAATGTTAAATAAAATAAATATTAAATAAAAATAAAATAAAAAAATATTTCAGCACACACATCATCCTTTAAATAAGCATATTATGGTGGCAAGGTTGAGAAACTTATTTTAAAATAAGATATCTGTCCTTTGCTTCATTTTTAATACAGACAGTTACATATTTGTAACACAAAATATAAGATATCTTAACTGTGATAGAAGATGTATTTCTTCTTTTATATAATATGTGGTTGAAAAGTATGCATGGAACCTGTTATATTGTTTTGTGAAAATATGGGATGTTTCTGGTTAATTGTTGTCTGTAACTTC
Organism: Protopterus annectens; assembly: GCF_019279795.1. Taxonomy (NCBI): domain Eukaryota; kingdom Metazoa; phylum Chordata; order Ceratodontiformes; family Protopteridae; genus Protopterus; species Protopterus annectens. The sequence continues at coordinate 451,554,522 of NC_056743.1, forward strand.
ATTCTGTTGGAATTAGATATAATTTCTCAGGAAATAAGTAATTACTTGCATGAAAATGGCAGGGGAAATCATAAAAAATGATCAGAGAATCTCTCTGTCCTGCACTACAATGGGATACAGATGCAGTTAATTTTGCAGGCATGTAATAGCTATATGTGAAATTCTGTTTTTACTGTTAGTCTTTCTTCTTCTGTGTGACAAAGAACTGATGCAATTACTCCTGGAAAATAAAATATAAGCTTATATATATATATATATATATATATATATATATATATATATATATATATATCTTGAACTGAAACCAATATAGTCAGTCTTGCTGGAAGGCATTGAAATAACCACATCTGTGTAAGTTTATGGTCTAAAATCTATCTTTTATATAAAACTTTAGCAATAAGCATAGCTAAGGACTCTGTATTCTATATTAGTCAGCTAGGGTCATTCAGCTAATATTACATTTTTCTTTAAGTATTTTGTCCATATGGCTGTTCATAACTCTGTATATTTAATTTGTATTAGAGCTGTCTTGTTTTGTTTTATTATCAGTTTATATTGTTTCAGCTTTAAGATGTTATGGTATGCATTTACATATGTGTTATTTATTTATTATCTTAGGACAAGGTTTTATTTAACACTAAAGGTTGCCCAGCTGCTTGTATCCACCTCTAATTGGCTGGTGTGCTCTGCATATTACCATTTCATGTTTTTTATTTGGATATAAATCAAGATTGGCACTTTGGTCGATGGCCCTCTATTCCAATAATCTAGAGTGTTGGCAGTACTACAGGAAAAAAAAGATGCATGCATGTCAGGTGATCGTCAATCTAAAGCCAATTTAACAGATGTAAGGCCAGGCAACGGGGAGTCATTCCATGGCATATTACAAAATGTATGCTAATCTAGTGTAAGGCAACTAAATGTTTTGTACCAGAGGTTAGAGTACTGCAGCATTAATCAAACAAATGAGAGTTCTTTTTCTAAGAAATCATGCTGTCTTGGATCTTTCAAAAGTTCAACATATCTGCATGAGTAGCTCCTTTCCTGGTCTGTATTTCACTTTCAAATCTTACTTCTATAAAGTTTTATCCTTTTCCATCGTTGAAGTGCCTTGCAGAAGTGTTTATGGAGTACTCTACCTGAAATTCTTTACCAGAATAATCATAGAATCTATGTAATCTGTACACTGTTAGCAATTTCATTTGTCTGTGTGCAGTCTTATGATGTATCAACACATACTGTTGACGCATAGGTAACCAGTATGTTTATTTATTTCATACTGCTGTCTGGTAAAATCACAGCTTTTATATTATTCTGAATGTTATTTACTTGTGACATACCTGGCTTAATTATATCATCATATTTTAATGGCTGTGCTTCTGTAACTAGATTATTTGCGATTTCAAAACTTCTGTTTGCTCTAGTTCCATTTCCATGCTATAATTTTGTCAAACAAGTTTCTTAGAAACATGGTTATGTAATTCATATTAGGTATACATTTACAAGATGGTGCACTACTCCTTGAAGCCATGGTAATTCTTGCATGTGTTCTGGCTCTGTCATTTTCATAACTGCACTGACCTTTTCTCTATCAGTGTTCCACACTTCTAACTTTAGAATGTGACCCATATGTTTCAGACCCCTCTCTTAGTTTGCATCTTCTTTTACTTAAATTGAAATTATGCCATCTTACCCTATAGGGCAGCTTTTTCATTTTTTGTGTGTGTGGGTATCTAACTCCACAATAGCAGCTCATCAGTACTATTTCCAAGATTTAAATTACCTGTAAAACAGCTATTTGGAATACTGCAGGTGCAAAGCAAATGTCTAAAGTCTAAGGAATCTGCACCTTCCAGATGTCATATTAAATGAAGTTAATTTGGAGTTTTTATCATATAGTTTTATATACCAGAATTCCTGATATGCATATAGTATAGAAAGAAACTTGGCATCTGGCACTGTAGAGGTTACTTCCACAGTAGTGAGCAATGAGAAAAATGTTCTTTTTAAATAACTTTATCAGATCCAGTGACTTAATGAATACATTACTCATGCCTTGGTTTACAGCAGTAACCTCAGTACTTATAAATTCTGTTGACTATGATTGCTTCTTAAGGACATCTGTGCTTTCTTTTCTCTTTAGTCCTTGTCCTATTCTATACCTGAGAACTACTGGCACATTGTTTGTTGCAAGTACTGCTGGCGAGTATTGAGACGCTATTTCTATAGTTCTGTACAGTATCTGAATGTATGTGACTGTAAAACTGTGTATGACCTTATATACTGCTACTTTGTCTCCTTGTATGTAATACTTATGTTTCTATTGTTTGCTTGCATTATTACTGTCATATACTCCTGCAAAGTGGATTATTTTTTTTTACACTTTGCACATATCCTTCCCTTGGCTGGGCATTGTCCTTTGTATGGCAATTGTCCAGCACAGTACCTCCATACTGGTCTACTACTTCTCCTCTCATTACTTGCATTCATAGATTGTAGCTTGTGTTTACATCTTCAGAAATTTTTGTTATACTTTCTGTTCTATCGATACATCTGTTTTATAGCTTTCTTTTTTTTGGCCTGCATCACTCATATATTTTATTTTATACTTTTAACTGGATAAGTATACTGGTCCAGGGACTATTTTCAGGTATGACTCAGAAGAAAAGGCATACAAAATTATTTTGTTATGGTGCAGTACATTTGGAGGGAAAATGCATATATTAGTAGCGAACTTAGAAGGGCATTACAAGAATGAAAATGAACAGTACAACAATAAATATACACTTGGACTAGATATCAGTATAAGTTTGCAGAATACTAAAGTTATTACTATAGGGAAACCTTTAGAAGAGTTAGGGTGGGTGTGATGGCTGAAGGAGAAAAGAAGTTGGATAAAGAGGAATAGAGTAGGTAGAACTGGGGAGAAGTGTGATATGTTAATATGGTTAATAGAGGGAAGGAAGTTGAGGGAAATTAGTGTGGAAAATATTATAGGATGTAAAAGCAATTTGAGCAACATTTTGGATATGAGCTGGGATTAGTATAAGGAGGTTAGGGTGGATGATTAATTTCTGTCCATTGTTATCAAACCTCTTAAGAGATTAGTGAAAGTTGAGTAATATGTTGAAACTACTCAAGCAGGGGGTGCAAGTGGATGCTCCATTTTGCAGCTGTTAGTTTTGCAAAAGATTTTTCTGCAGTGGCCATGGTGGATGGTGGCTGGGTTAAAAGACGGTCATCTTTGTTCTAAGGAAGTATAAGGTATTCCTAAATTGTAGATGGTTGTTGAGTATGGGGACTGTAGTGGTCCTATAAACATTTGTATGCAAGTCTGCCAAGTAAAAATGTATCTCTTCATTCAATGGAAGCCAGTTAGATTTATTGATAGTAAGGCAGTGGTATTTGTATGGATGGTTGAGCTGAAGGAACCTGAGAATTTTGGAATTTTTTTGAAAATTTTTAAAAAAATTTTAAACAAACATATATAAATCTATATAACAAAAATTTAACAAAGTTATTACTTTTTACAAAGGCCCATAACAAAATCCAGTAAAATAAACCAAACCATTAATATTTTATCTAGTAAATCACTTAATTTTAACCAATATATATATATATATATATATATATATATATATATATATATATATATACTTACGTGTTATATTAACTGTTTTCATTGTTATGGTTGATGGTCCTTTTTTGCAAACATTCTTAGCCAAACATATACATTCATTGAAAGATAGAGTAGTTTAACATTTCCAGTTCTTTGTAACTATTTTTCTTGCTATGGCTAAAATTGACCAAAGAAGAGGTGTCTGTAGTTTAAGGATAAAGAGTCTGGAACTGGAATATTAAACAAGATCAATGAATTAGTTATACAACATTCATCTGTCAACAATGCTTGAATAAAGTTTCTAATTTCAGTCCAGAATGGTGCAATCATTTTATATTCTACTGTCATATGGAACCAATTAGCATTAGAATCTTCATTATATCTCCAGCAATTGATTTTCCCAGTTTTATATATTATGCAGTTTTATGACCAGTTAAAAAAAACTCTATGAAGTAATTTCCAGTATACATTTTCCAATAAAGAGAAGATGTAGTTCCCTCCCAGACTTCAGAATTAAATTTTATCACTATCAGAAAACTCAAACCTATTGATTCTAGAAGAGTAATTCCAAAAGCATGAATATGAAGAAGTAAACCTCATACTTAAAATCCTATATATTACAGACAAGTAAGATTTATCACTACTTAGAGTTTTTCTTTACGAGCAATAATATTCTAAGATCTTGGGGATATGTTTTACTTCAAAATACATACAGATTTTAATTGTATCTGTTACATATTTTTTACAACTTTTTATACTTAACAATTTATTTGTCTCTAAACAGTATTTACCAAGTAGATGGTCTGATGTATCTTGTGATGCCCACCTCTCCTGCCAATATGTGATGGGGACCACTGTGTCATTCCCATGCTGGGACAGTAGTCAAGAAGCCTGAATCCTCACCACTGACACTGGAGAAGGACAAGCAGCTGGAATACAAATGGATACACTCAGAATTTCCAGATGAAAACCTCTCAGCATTAAGTACGATTTCCTTAAGAGCACACAGGGAACACACTCATTCCAGGATCTGGATGTCTCTATATCTGTCTCCCTCCAGATCCCCAATAAGACTCCCCACAGCTACATCTGTTGGGTTAGACCCTCGGCCAAGTCCACCAGCACACTCTCTGTAAACCCAGTGCTTTGTGTCCCTGCCCCAAGTAGCTGAAATACACACTGTTTAAGATTTAATTTATACACACACACACACACACACACACACACACACACACACACACACACACACACACACACACCTGGGAAAGGCTGGCACAGATTACCTGCACTACCAACTTTGCCCAGACTATAAGGTAGTTATCACTGCCACCAGTCAGTTACTATAAGGCTTTTAAAAGGGTATCCAATTATTCTGTGTAAACTTAATACAAATGGTAGTAGTTTACCAAGATAGCTAGGCCTTCTGGAGTGGCCCACACAGTGTCATCAAATAAATATAAGTACTCTCAAAGGTTAGATATGCTCTACAAGAACCAGTCATGAAAAAAAGTTTTAAATATATTTAATAATAAACAATAATAGAACATGAAAGTACTGAAAATATATATCCATAGTACATCAGAGTTTAAATCACAGAAAATATATAAATTAACATTGAAGGACAGACTCATACAAATAAAGAAAAACACTCTCTAAACTAAGCTTCAATATATTCCTGACTGACTCTAAGAGAATTATACTGTTCCCTAATAACTTACATGGGCAAGGCAAGATGAAGTACGTGAACAGTTTTTCTACTCAGGCTTCCAAACAGAATACTCTATATTCTGAGATTACTCCCTGTAAAATATAATATCCAAGATGAATTGCAGAATGACCTCATATGATCATCTGACTCTAGGTTCTCACAGTATCTCCTTTTAAAGTTTGAGACATGACTTTAGCAGACTTCTACAATACACATTTAGAGCTTTTATGGAAATGCTTAGGAGCTAGAGACATTTACAACATGTTCCTCTTCTTTAGAAAAGCTAACGGATAATGGCTGCTCCCAGACTTAGAGTCTCCAGTCCTACTCAGCACTGTGGGGTGCTGTTTAATGATTTAACAGGTCATTTACATTTTCCTTATTTTTCTTAAAATAAGTCAGTTGGTTAACCATTGCTGTGTCAGTGTCCTGTATTAAAATTTATACATTTAATTCAGTTATCATAATACATGCACATTTTTCCTCATTTCGACAGGGTGCACTGTTGATATATTTTAACACAATTAACACAAGCAAAGCTCACAAATGCATTTTCATCACAAGCATCTGTACAGAACAGTTTGATATACTAATGACATCCAATTATTTACAAAATTCCAACTAGCTGTGCTGGCACAAGTCTTATATCCACTGCCATACTTCTCCATGGCATGGCTGGTAGTACCTCCTATTGTCACATATATCCTTTTCCATTTAAAAATTGATGCCAGAATATTAAATCTGTATCTTTAAGTTCTGACATTTTACTTGTATTAAATGTTTCTAAACAACCACTAGTATTAGGTATAGGGAATAATAAAAACAAGTACATCCTTAACTAAATGACTAGAGTTCATAAAACTTTTAAAAGTATGCATAATATAGTTTCCAAAAGGATAAGAACTGTAATTGTTCCTATCATTCATACACACATCTTTTAGAATACAATAACATTGATTTATTCCAAACTGCATATAAGAATCCATAACATATATATTACTAGCAAATAATCTTTCATGGCTGGATTTCCAATTAGATTCATATGAAGAGTTTAGCTATAATGAAATTGCATTCATAATAGTAGATTTGGCATATAACTCAATATTTGGGAAACCTATGACATCTGCTTGCCAACTTTTAATATGGCAATCAAAAGATAGTCTTCATTTGTTAAGGAAGCAAAGAAACTTAAGAATAGAGTTCAACTTTTTAAAAAAAAATTATTTAGAAGGAAGAATTATCAAAGAGTGTGTAAAAATAATTTTTTTGGAAGAATTGCCAGTTTTATCAAAGTGAGTATATCTTCCATTGCGAAAAAGGAATTATTCCATTTATTGATTAATTTAGTAATTATATTTATTAAATTATTATAGTTTGTTAAAATCAAATCCTTTACAGGAGGCTTAATAATTATCCCAATATAATCAATTTGTGAATTAATCCCAATTAAATATCTTACATTTTTTAAGAATTTAGTAACTTTTTTGTTTATAAGCAAAGTTTTAGTTTTGGAGTTATTAGTTGTCAAGTGAAAAACATTTTTCAAAATCTATATTGATAATTATGAGTACTCAGTATCTTCACTAGTTATCAACATATCATCTGTGAATAATTCAATTTTACAATTATAATCACTATCTATTGTGACTCCATTAATTTCATTATTAGACCTAATTTAAATTAAAACAATATTCTATAGCTAAAGCAAATAATAGAGAGGACATATGGCACCCTTGTTTAGTACCTTATAAGGTTTTAAAGGAGCTAGATAGAAACAAATTTAATAAAATAAAATGAGTTGCTATAAAGGCTTATTAGATTTATAAATTCTATAGAAAAACTATATTATTTAAGTACTTTAAACAAGTAGGGACAACTGATAGAATCAAAAGTCTTATATAAATCTAAACTTATTATCAATAATTCTTGTTTATTTTTGTTAGCTGTATCAATTTATGTATTAAGTCTAATTATATTATCTTTGAACTTTTATATGTAAAATAAAACCAGTCTGGTTATCATTTATTAATTTTGGCATAATGAGATTTAATCTACAGTCTGGTTATCATTTATTAATCTTGGCATAATGATATTTAATCTTTTTGCAAGGCTAGACATAAACATTTTATAATCTATACTTTGCAATGATATGAGTCTATATGAGGAACAATGTTTAGAATCTTTATCTTGTTTAAGGATAGGAGATGCAAAAGAATAATGCCAAGAAGGTGGGATACATAGGGTAGATTTAACAATATTCTAACCAACCCAGCTGTTCCTCAATATTTATTAAGTAATTAGTGTTTAAATACATAATAAAAATCCTCTCTATTATTTAAGCCTGGAGGAGAACAGGCATTCAATCTAACCTAAAATCATTCTATGTGGGAAGAATGACCAGTGAGTTAAATAGATGAATTTATGAACATAAATATGCAGTTCAAATAGGGGATGACAGAAATGCACTAAGTAAACACTACAAAACAAAGAGTTGTAAGATTGACTTTAAGATGCTGGTACTGAAAGCATTAGGCCTCACTAATTGCTTAATACATGTTGAGGAACAGGTGGGTTGGTTAGAATACTTTTGGCAGGTTAGATTGAATGCCTGTTTCCCTCCAGGCTTAAACAATAAAGAGGATTTTATTATGTATTTAAAAAGGAAAGGGCTGAAACATTAACATGTGTTTTTTAGTCATGTGAATGTGTAGTCATGTGATGATATTTTACCTGGTGCATGTGATGTAAAACTGACTTTAAAAGTGGAGTATTTTGTTGTTTGCCTCAGTCTGAAGAAGTCTCAGTTGTTAAATTGAGAGACGAAAGCGCTCACTGGAGGTTCTGTGTATTAAAGTTGTATTCTCTTATTTTTTTGCAACTTTTGTTTTAATTTATATTGTATATTATCTTTCAGAAAGTTATCAGTTATATTATTATTCTCAAACATTATGCTTTTACTATTCAATTTCTCATAATAGTCTCTAAAATATTCTAAAATATTTTTTAAATCAGTTACTACTTTAATTTTATCTCCCTATTTTTCAATTTATTTCCAAAATATGACATGTATTTATTTTTTCTTAGATCAAATAGCTAATTTGTACAGACTTTTTGTATTTATTGAATATGACTGTAGTTTAAATTTGTCCAGATCTATTGAAATTATATGAGGAAGTATCTTAAGATATTTTGATTTAACATTTTTAATTCAGTGTTTGCAGCTTTATCATTAGGTTTATAATTCAATGTATCTATATTTGATTGCAAAGTCTTTAATCCTTTATCCCACTCCTTTCTTTTGCATATATACCAATTTTTAATTCTTCCATAGAGATGTGCTTTTGAAGCATCCCACAAAATAAGCTCTGTTACTTCACCATTATTATTAAAATCAATAAACTAATTTATTTCCCTCAAAAACCACTCTTTAAAATCTTTCAGTTTTATTATATAAGCAGGAGTTATCTGACAAAGGATCAAATTTCTAGGTGTCAAAGTAACTGTAAAAGAAGTAGAATTGTGGTCATATAAAAGGCATGACGTTATCAACACTTCTTCAATTTTACCATATAAACTACTTGAAGTGAAAACTTTGCCAGTGTTAGTTTGGGTGCCAAATCTATATGAGTAATGTGTAAAATTAAGAGATTTTCTGGACTTTAAATCATATATGTAGTGTGCATATTTAAATCAGTAACAAAACATTCTAAATGTTTAGCAACTGAAGACAATCTAGGGTTTCTACCCTTTGTAGTAGCCTTAATAGACAGAATACAATTAAAATCTCCTGCAATTATTAAATCACCTTTTGCATATAAAGTTATATTATCTAAAAGCTTCTTAGCAGCTTTATCTCCAGTTCCGGGTATCCAATAAGTATTCACAAAAGTATAATGTTGTTTCTACTACCACTAAACCCAACATACCATTCTTATCAGAAAAGGCATTTAGTACTTTTGATGTAGGCAACAAGTTTCTCCAAAGAATCAGAGTGCCTCTTCTTTTTGATTTAATTGAGAGCCCACCAGAATCGAGTAATCTTTCAACAACAATCTACCCGCATATTCAGTTAATAACTGTGTTTCCTGTAAGAAGATTGAGTAGGCTTTATGTAAATTTAAGTATTAATTTAAACTACTCCTCTTCAAAGGACTATTAAGTCCATTAATATTTAATGAGTGACAGTTATAAACTGACATATATGAAAAACAGCTTTAAAACTACTATATGATGGCTTAGTATAAAAAATGAAAAGCAAATAATGAAAATTTTTGTTATGGACAAATACAACAAGATTTAAATAAAAAAATCAAACTTAAAAACATTCAAACCCTTTATCATGGAATAAAAAAAGACATGGTTTGATTATAAAATAATTCAAACCATTCACTAACAAACACATAATATTACTAGCATACTGATTGGATGCCACTAAAAGCACACTCAGCATTTAACATCATTAATATTGTTAATAGAGTATGATTAAACATATTAATATTAGTACCAATAGTCATTGAAATAGTATATTATTTCTAAATCTGTAAAGCTATTGAGTCCACTTTAAATTCCTAGCAAAAATCTTAATTGCCAATATTATAGCAATAATGAACAGATTTTAAGTGTCACCCCAACAAACAAAACAATAATATATATATATATATATATATATATATATATATATATATATATATATATATATATATATATATTAAGGTATAACTATATTTAAAGCCAAATATTAACCTTAACATTATCCTTACTCTATACTTATATGTATTTCAAGTAACTAGTCTTCAGACACATCAATAAAACATCAAACAAAGAAGATGTAGCCAGCACAAGGTGTGTTAGTAACTTCAGAACAGTAACTTAATACTAAAAGTAAATGTCAATGTTTCATGCTTAATAGAACACAAAATTGGGTTTCAACTACATCTTGTGTATAATTTATCAATAATTATATGTCTGTTTATCTTAACATTATACGCAAGTTCATTCATAGTATTAGATATGGAGCTACTACAATAATCACTTTAATAATAGTGTAATTTGATATATACCATGTTAATGCATGCTTGTAATCAATTCTATAAAGCTATGGTTTACTAATAATTAACATACTTCTTTAGTTGCTGTATAACATTATTATTCTTCAGCACACTAGTATAACTAAGTTAAAGTTAATTTTATTACATTCTGTTCTAAAAAGGAAGGACCTGTCTAGTAATAAGTTATACCAGGATATCATATTACTAATGAACCAAACTGGCATAAAATATATATATACATATTAAAAAGCCTTGAAGCAGCAAGGATTTGACTTGAATAAAGTCACTAAAAATTAGTATCAGTCATAAGCCCATCAATCTAATTTATAGTCTTTGTGAGCCAAACCATATCTAATTAATAATGTATTAATATCATTAATGTATGTTATTATTACTTAGGATATAACAGCCCAGTTTCTTTTCTATTGTAGCTATTTTATGACAATTAGTAGTGCACATAACATGCATCATTCCTTTTAAATCACTTAACCTACTATAAAAGATATGTGCACAACATTTCAGGAAGAATAAAAAAAACAATATTCACTAATTAACTGCAGTGAATTGATGTCTATTAATATATTAACAGCTTCTGCATGTATCTAATGAAAATCCATTTGTTAAAAGCATTCAAATACTTTTAAGGTTTACAACTTTTTAAAAACACTTTGCAGTTAAAAACTGTGATATATAATAAGTGGTCATTAATTTCTGTTAATAACTTTAATACATCTGCAGACAAAACTTGTAAAACATTTTTGAATATATATACTTGAATTTATCTGATAACTTGTTTTTTCAATTCATGCTGTTCATTTTAACATTCTGTTTGATCACTTTCTGTTAATAACCCGGTCAAAGTTAAACTTCCTTCTTCCTGTTACTTCTGAATTTAGATAAAGTCCAAGCAGCAGCTGCATTCGAGAAACAAAGCTTGTGCTGTTAAAATGCCCTTCTTTCAAAGCAAAACATGCACTAAGTGGGAAAATCAGTTAAGAAGGGCGACTATTTTGTTTAAAAATGCTTGTGATTGAGTTTTACAGTGACAAATTAAAAAAAAAATGACAGTTGAGTTTTTTTTAAGTCAAACAGGCATTACAGCTATTAAATAATGCAGTTTAACATTAACTGTTATATTTCACAGACAAAATAAAGCTTCCCCAATACCCTAACAATATTCCAACAATAAAAGCATTACACTTAAACATTTAAAAGGTATTAAAAGTAAAATGGCAAGAGTTGAATATTGTATTGTAACAAATACTTAATTGAAATGGTTCAGTGTTACATATTACTGTACAAACAACTAAGCTTTCATTAATAAAATATTTTAAACTGGATAACCATTTAAAAGACATATAACTAAGATTTATGAAATATGGAATATGAAAACTAAATGTAGTTGTGAATAAAAGTGAAATAAAATCATCTTAAACATATTATAATCAATTATATTATTATAACATATGTATAGCTTTCTCTTTGGTTTTTACTTATGCTAAAGAAAATAATTTTTATATAGTATTTCAATTATACTAAATTATACCTAGTAGAAGTAAATTAATTATAATAGGGAAAAAGAAAAAAAGGACAATTTCCTTATTTCTGATGAAGGACTTATAAAAGATGACAAGATTATATGTATGAAAATAAACAATTTAAATAAAATAACAATGCCATTACTTCTCTTTCAGTTTTTTTGTCTTTTTTTTCTTTCCAACCATTTCTTACCTGTCTGTTTAAACTTGTAAGAGACCAGTCCACATCTTCAGTTTTATCTAATAATTTCTTATTTTGAACAAAATCCAAGGTGTCTTTCAGTTTATTAAAAGTTTTTTGATCATCAGGAAGAGAAATCCTAATTCTGCCAGGGAAAATGAATTGAGCTTTTATATTCAGTTTCTTTAAACTTTTTATGAATGGAATACAGGCTTTTCTTTTAACCATAACTGATGCAGTATATTCGCTATGAAATCTGAAAGTATTTTCTTTTACTTTTATTGGAGAATTAACCCAGGCAGATTTCAGCACCAAATCCTTATCTTGGGTGGAAGGAAGCTTAACAATGATAGATCTGGCAATCAGAGGGCTGTTTCTTAATGGTGTAGTTGAAAGAGATCTATGAGATCTCTCAATACCAAAAGAGAGAGCTTTGGCAGGTTAAAAGTTTTAGGTAACCAGTTATTCAATAACTGTAATATATATCATTCCCTTCTTACTTCTCTGGAATTCCATATATTCTGATATTGTTTCTCCTAGATCTACTTTCTAGATCTTCTACTTTCTCCAAACACAAAGTATTTTGTTTTAAAATGAATTCTGTATGATTCTCATTTTCTGCCATTCTTCCATCTAAATCATTTACCGCATCCTCTATTGATGAAATCTGCATAGATTTTTGCTTTAAAACTTCATTTAACATGCCCATTTGTTTTCTGCAATCTTCTTTTACATAGTCCATTTTGTTCTCAAGTTTATGTATTTTAATAGAAAGTTTCTGGATACTGCCCAGAATAGATTGTAGTACCTTTTTCACTGAATTTTCTTGAGAGCTCACTTTTGAGTGGTTCATTTTGTCAAAACAGTCAATAAAACTTCTGACAGGAAAAAGTCAAAGAAATATCATATAGAATTGATTTTCTTTCCAAAAAAGTGTCCAGGTTTATTTATGAGACTCAAAATATATAAGAAAATATTTTTTGTTGAATTTATATAACAGAATCCTGTCAGAAAAAGTAAAAAAAAAAAGCACAGCAAAAAAAAAAAACTATGCTGTTCTCAGTTTACCATCTTGGCCATACTTTTCCTCGAGTTTTGGATTTTTTTTATATATTTGACTGTTTTGAATGGAATGCAAATCAGTGACGGGGTGTGTGTATTCTGGGTGGGTTAAAACTACATTGAAAGCTCTTCTGATGTCTAGCCTAATGACCTTATAAAACTAGAGGCTATCTAACTATCCAGCTCTCCCACTATGACTCTGTATTATGAGTACCACAGTCATAATCAAATTCAGGTAATGACTTATTTTAAGATTTTTTTTTTTTTTTTTTTTTAGCTTTAAGGGCTCCTTAATTGTGTCTGACTGGTTTTATCCTTGCTCTCTGTGATTTCTGTTATTCTGGCTACCCGTTTATTATCTGTGATTTGGTTTATACACAATTTGAATTTTAACTGAATGGCTGTTAAAATGAAGTAGTACATTCACAGTTCAGTAGGATGATTCCAAGCTTCTGATGCACATGTACTTCTAGTTTTAAAATAATAAACTAGACTTGACATATATTTTTATACTTTTAAAATCTGTCAAAATACTTTTTCAGATCAGCATCTTTGCTACTATTGTCTTGAAATATATTTTTCATAGTTTGACAATAAGAGCGTATATTCTACATAAATAGTAGGCTACATTAGACAGAAAAGCATCAGACCAGTAAATTATAACAGCAAGAGTGCTGCCTCAAAACCCACACCTTTTGTTAAAATATAGTAGTACACAAGAGGCCATAGCTATGTGACTAGAGTATTGTTTTATTAAGAAAGGTTGCCATGGAGCAGCGTGACTAGCCATATTGGATGAAAAAAATGTCAAAATTAGAATGCCTTCTTTCAAGCTTGATTTCAAATTCTAGGCACAGAACATAGAAAAAAACAAAATATTGACTATAGCCATGTGATCTTGAAGACACACTTTATTTCCCGAAACTCTTCGGACTGTTCAAAGGCTTGCTGCTTACGTGGATAATCAGCTACAACACATAAGGCTAATCCTGTTAGAAAAATTAGACTTTTATGGGCAGTAATGAGTAGCCTTTGTACTAGCAACTACTACTCGGTGTTTGGGTTCAATGAAGAAGCAGGATAACACACTGGTCTCACTTCTAGTGATGATCTGGTTGCAGAAATAAAGTTTGTGATCACTTTATTTCAGGAGATTTAGCTGGTAAGCTATTAACAGCATTACATTTACTCATCTATGAGATCATAATAAAATATTCTAGTTATCTGCTGTGCGGTCTTCTGCTGTGAAGAACCTGTCAACTTTGCAATGATCCTGTAATCCATTCTGGAGTAGGCAAAAATAAGATTTACGGTACCAGTCATTGTTTGATTATGATTGCTGCTTATCTGATGTGGTATGTATGGGATGATGAGAGACCAGGCAGGGATTAGGACAATCAATATATCTCATGTCAAAAACAGCAAACTGTATGACTGGTATGGCCAAATGAGAAGAGTCGAGGCTAGCAGTACAGAGTTGAACCCCTTTGGTGCTTGCTGTGTTTTCCAGAGAAATTAGATTCAGTGCTATCTTTGCCTCAGCATGTGTACATGCAAACAGAACTTCATTTTTTAACCTTAAATAAACCTTTTGTAGCACATCTGAAAAAAAAATTCTGATAACTGGAGAATCAACCTCCTCAGCAGCTCTGCTAATAAATAATTTGCCTCCAATCTTTTCCTGTACTTGACGGATGTTTACAAAAACAGTGTTGGCTTTTGTGATTCCCCACCCTATAATGCAGCTTAATGCTTGAGATGAACAGGATGTCTAGTGTTATACAGCAGAAATAAGTGGTTTGTGTTCTTCTGATGATTTACAGCCTTCCAATGTCAGGAGTTACAGCCATTTTTAAACCAGTAGCTTTGTGTATCTGGAATTTTCTTTGTACTTAGTAGATTTAATTTAAGTTAGTGTGGATTTTTTTTCTTGAATTTCCTAGTCTGAGTACCCTTGTGTCCTTATGACAAAAGTCAGCAGCCTTAGCAAATCTTTGGAGAAAGACGTCTAAAATTTGATGTAATAAATCTTAGCGATATTTCTATATTCATTTGATGCAATGAAAATTTCCTGCATGAAAAGTTAAGGCTTGTTAGCTTGTGTCATTTCTTGAGTGGGGTAGCTCTTGTCATCTGCATTGCAATGTTTTAAATGACTATCCATCTGCTATGTTCATAAGGTAGCCGCAGCTGTAAAATGACACACCGTTATAAACAATTTCATTATGTAGAAGCCTTATGTGAACTATGATATCCTGCACTGAGCTTTCACTGACACAAGCAAGACATATCTGCAGACACTGGCATGTCTGACATTATATGTTTGAGGATTTCTTGAAAGGATGTTTAATCCTTGCTGTCATTACTGCTGTAATTACTACCCATTGCCCCAACCTTTGTCATCACCTTAAAGGTCATAGCTCTCCTTTTTAGAACATTTATTTTACTGGACATTTTTTTTTTGTATAATGTGTCAATTTGTAGCACCCCTGATGTGAAAGAATTCCATAGATCATGCTGTATGGACTAAAGCATGAGATTACATTTTAAATACTGCATTTAAAGGTCTACACCATTCCATAGCATTTATTTTTTTTGTACTGTTTGGAACTTTTATTTTGAAAGTACCAACATACCACTCCTTCAAGCAAGTGTCTGTCTTGAAAATTAACCTTGATTTACCCTTTATAAGAATATCTTTTACATTAATACCAGAAAACAATGGGTGCCATCTCTTACAAAGTGGTATGTGGGCAGGACCACCACAGAGTTGTACTTTGAGCATGCAGGTCACCACACAGAAAGGACTATCTGACACACCAAGCCTAATCATTTCCATATCTGTTAGATATGTTTCAGTATTACTGCTTGAGAATAGCTTTTTTATTTATTAAATTATCCATTCTGTGTCGTCATGACAATATTATCTTTTCTAGACAAAAGCCATACCAACTGCCAATAAAGAAAGCTAAAATCCCATCATTCAGTACTGTTGACTGCCCATAGTGCTCATTTCAAGTAATTAATTGTTGATGTCTTGCATTTCTTGCCAGCCTTTAGATTAAATGATGTGACTGCCCCGGGTTCCAATTATATTAACACTGACTAGAACCTTCACATTTGATTGGTTGGGCTCTAGAGTTAAGTTTATGGTGAATTGCACTATTTGGTGGTTACCTCTTCTCAAATGGCTCCCCACTTTTTTAGTCTGAGACTCCTTCCTCCTTTCCATTTGTGAGTTCCAGATCAACAGCTATGTTTTTTGGCATACCTCTTAGCCTCCGTAAGAATGAGAATTCTAAGTATTCTGCATAAGAATTTTAGACAAAACCAAAAATAATGGGGGACAAAGGCTCCAAATCAGGGACAGAGTTTTACATTTTTCTCTTGTAAACTTAGTTTCTAGAATTACATGGTTTGTGTTATCATTCATTTTAGGGTCATAGGTATATACTAGGCTAACAACCACCAGAGTCTTTATAAGCCTAGCCGTGCAAACCAACCCAATTGTGTCCCTATGCAATATGGGCATTTATTAGGAGGGGGGGGGTATGTTAGGAAGTTTCTAGAGGTTATGTGGAGGGGTATGTCAGTTTGGGCATTGCTGTCTGCCTGTATCCATCAGAGGTATGGGGGACAGACCCAGCATGAATTTCCAGTTTCCCATCCATTGGTCAATGCTACATTTAAATAGGGTTAGGGATGGACTCTGCTTCATATGGATGGGGAGCCTGTTCCAGAGCATGGGGCTCCTCTGAGACACATATCTGTCTTGCCAACATATCTTATTTATGTCACAAGCAAAATTTAAATCCTTGGATCTGATTGTTCTGATGCTGTTCGTTTTGCAGATGGATCCAAAGAAGCCTTGTATGCCAGGCATAGATCACCTCTCTGTAACCTGTAGGAGGCAGAGTACAGAGATAGGTATTCAAGGCAATCCCTGTAGGACAATGTGTTTATACCCTGGATTTTCCTGGTAAGGAACCTTTGTGAGTATTTATAACTGTTCCATATGTCTGATCAGTACATGGTGAAGGGGGTGTTATACTCGGGAATGGGTCTGATAAGGGCCGAATAAAGTTGCACTATGACTTCCTTGGACCTGGATGCCATGCCCTTACTTATAAGTTGGGTGATATAGAATGATTTTCTTACTACATTGGCTGCATATTAGACAAAGGCCAGATTGTTGTTTACATATTTACAACTCCCACTCTAATATCACCCACCCCATCCAACCACTACCTTTCTTTCCACTCCACTATCTACCTTGATTATAGTAAGCTCAGATGCTCATAAGCCTAGTACTTATTATACAGCAGGAACTTCTTATTGTAACATTTGTTAATGTCTGTTATGTACTTCACAGATAAAGATTCTAGTTGTCTACTGATGTACTATGTTCTTCATCTGTAAATATGTTGTAAGTAATTGCTATGTTAAATTGTTAATCGCTATGTAATCCAATGTAACTACTGTCTGTTTAACTGTGGAGCTTTTCTCCCCGGGCCTCCACTGAAAATGGACCTAGGTCCAGTCGGACACTCCTGGTCAACAAATGTAAATAAATAAATAATAAATAAACAAACATATGTTCCCAGATCCCGAATTACTACGTCAGCTCTTAGAGGGTGCCTTATTGATGGAGTAATGAGTCTGGGTGGTGGTTTTCCCAAAAGGCACTATAATGCATTTCTTTGCATTGAGTATTAGTCTGTGACTTTGGCACCAGTCACTTGTGTGTGCTAGACCCTCTTGTAAGATGTTTGTGTCATAGGAAATCTATGATATTTGCAGTCATCTGTGAACTTGATCAGCCAAAGACCCTTGACATTAGCCTTTACATCTGAGAAGTAGATGCCGAATAAGAATGGTCCCAGCATAGACCACTGAGTTACCCTGCTGGTGACCAGTCTATTAGTAGAGGTGGTATCACCAATCTTGACTGGGTCTATATTAGATCACCAAATGCTTAGGTAAGCGAACAGTGATTAATCAACCCCATGTAAGCGAAAGCTTACAAAACCGAACTGTCAAAACAGCGATTTTTTTTCCAAGGGAAAAAAATCGCTGTTCCAAAAAAAAAAAAAAAAAAAACCCCACATTAAAACATGAGATTAAGTGGGGGGCTTTGCTCCCCACAACCCCCGATGTGGGGGGCTGTGCCCCACACCCCCCTACTAAAATATACCAACTTCGAGACCACACTACAGTGCTGACAATGGCAAAGTACCGAAGCGGCCAAGCAAATTCTTTCCCAGGGAAAGAATTTGCTTACATGCCGCTTTGATATTTTGCAGTTTCGGTTTTGTCAGTTCGACCAAGACGCATTCGAAAACATGCGTCTTCAGTCTGCTGATAGGAACCCTCTTGACTACATGGGTTCTGACTGTGAGTCAGTTAGGAATCCAGCGAGTTATGTAGGAGTTTATGTCCAGTTCAGTGAGTTTGTCAAATACTCTTGAGTGGGGTATTGTATCGAATAACTTAGTCAGTTTTAGGTATGCTGTATGCACTGTTTTCTCCTCTTCCATTGTCTTGGTGAACCTTTCAGAGAAGTCCACCAGGTTTAGTAGGCATGGCCTTCCCTTGACAAAGCCAAACTGGGTTGGGAGGATATGAAGTCTGAAACTCAAATATCTGTCATTATATAGTGACCTCAATCCTAAATGATTTACCAGAAAAAACACAAATTGTATGAGGAACAGACCAAAAATATGAGGCAAATATTTGGACATTCTGCAAAATTCTGGACAACTTTCTTGCATTTTAGTGCAAATTTTTGTAATGGATTGTTATGAGTATGTGACTTAAATTCTGAGTTTGACAACATCATCCCAGTATGTGCAACTTGGGACATACTCAATAACCCTCTTCAAGAGAAATCTTGACGAGTGAATGGGAGATCGTAGGTTTACCCCTGGGATCTCTTCTGTGTCCCTACTAGACAGAGGCACAGTAAACTAACCTCAAAAGGGCTATCTTCTGTGACCTACTATACAGAGGCACAGTCAACTAATCTAAAAGGGTGGTGAAAGCCAAACACACTCTGGCTAGGCTTATAAATGCCCTAGGGCAGATAGCCTAGTATCAACCTATGAACCTATGCAGTACAGACAAGTCTGAATAGCAAGACTTCTGGAAGAAAAAACATTATGAAATTTGCAAGAGTCTGCAGAGTTTCCATTAGTTGGCATTACAGAATGTACTTGCTCATAAAGTGAAAGTGCTATTTCTATGCAGCTGCATGATTATGACATCACTAGGAGAGCAAAATGGGCCATTTACATGACTTCTGTCCATTCCTCTGAACCTCTTAGTGCAAGAATTCTGAACAAAGCAAAAGTAATAGTGGGGCCAAGGTCCCAAATCAAGAAGAGATTTTAAATATTTCTTTTACAAATTTATAAAATTGTTAGAATAACATGTTTTTGCCTTAGCATACATTTTCTAAAGGATATGAAGACTGGCACTCAAATTTTTGTCATTATTTAGTGACTTTGATCCTCAAACATTTGCCATAAAAACACAAACACAAAGTTTATGAGGAAAAAAGAAAAAAAAATATGAGGCAAATAACTGGACATTGTGTGAAATTCTGGACAGCTGAGAGGTATGCCTCTGGCATTGGGGTACTGCTTGTGTATCAACACTCATAGGACACCATAAGTAATGAAAATTACAAGATGGCATTTGAAATCTGAATCTCGCTTAGTTGTTCTTGCATTCAGATTTCTAGGATGATTTCTACATGTTTTTAGAATACAAGAGTAAATTCACATGAATGGCAGATGTTAAGTTAAATTAGACAAGATAATGGCTTAAAATAAGTGCAAGTTGGTACATACTATAACTTATTATAACTCAGAATGTATACAGTAGTTGAAGAAGCAAATATAGAGGAGGTGTCATGCTCAATGTCTGAAAAATAAGTGACTGCAGTTTTGGCTGTGATCAAACACCGGATGTCCTGGTTTAGTCACAAACAGAGGTATTTCATATGTGAATGTTGAACATATTTGTGACACTTAGGGTCATATATCCACAGTGGGTTGATGAGAAGTGTCTCAGAATATTTATTAGATTCTATCCCTGCTAACTGTCCTCCTACGTGGCCTGACCCTTTCATTATACTGAACTTGCAACCATTATGAGTTTGACAAAATGGCACCCGCATAGATGCCATGTTTCTAGAACTAGTGATGTGACTATTTTCTAACTTGATATCTGAAGTGAGAACCACATTTCATTTCAGGAGGGTTTTGGTTTAATAAGCATTTAAACAGATTAAAACATGTCTGTAAACATCTTTGTTTTAAAATTTTCGACACTGAAGTTTCAAAATACTCTGTACAGAGCCTCTAGTTTGTAATCTGTGGTAATATTATCCTGCATTTTTGTTGCAGATGTGGATTTTATTTCTGGAATGTGACTTCAGTTTTGGGGCAGTAAATTAATGTTTTCAACACTTTAATTCATGAGGTCTGGTCATAACCCAGGCTGACTACATCTTATATATTTTTCATTTTATAGTATTACAGCCACATTTTCAAACTCAGAATTTCTTTATAGGAGTCATGGATGCATTTAAACAGTGATATGAAATGATGTATTTCTTTGAATCTGCCAAGAAATGGAGAAAGAAAATACTTGATTTGTTGTACAAAAAAACCCGTTTTTTTTATTTTGGTAATTTTGACGTCGGAGGTGATTGTATTAAGCAGCTAAGGATTTGGTGGACACAGTCACATTCCTGAGGTGGACATGTAAAGCTTGTTCCATGCATAAAACTCTTAATGTCAAAAAAAGCCAGTTATGTGACCATCTTAATACAATTTGTTACATTTGTAGTAATTAATTACTATTTTGGGAGACCTTTTCTTTTACCCATCTAATATTAGTGGGCAGAGTCTCACAGCAGAAAAATGGAGGCTAACAGAATCAAACCCTGGACTACAAGAAATCAACTTGTTAACATTCCAAAGCTTTAATCTTTTGTACTAGCTGCTATCTTAGAAAAGTATTTTGTACTCAAAACATACAATTTGTATTCACCTTGTTGAATCTCCTTCTGTAATATATCTGCTCATTTGCTATCTTTGTTTGCAGCAACATATTCATATCCTAAAAGGACTGTTTTGAAGTTTTATCCTTTGGTAAACAATGTTGCACATCAGAAATATATAGCACATAAAGTTAAGGCTGTAAGCTGCTGACCAGCTCATCTTTTTGTTCTGAGTTGACTTCCCTCTGACACCATTTTCATACTATTTATCTCTGAGTAGTCATTTACCAGTTAAGACTTCTTGGTCCCTCCAGAAAGAAGACCCTTATGCTTTGTGTGATTAACTGGGTAATACCTGGTGAACAAATAAAATACAAATTACAGGCTGGAGGTAGAACTATCAAACACAGCCTGCTGTGCATCTTCACTGATGCAGTATGCGGATGATTCTACTCTTGTTGCCACATTGTGATAAACATTTTTTTCTGTGCATGTCACTTGCATTGTAGCTGTTCTTTCCAAATTTAGGTGAAAAATTCATATACTGAGGTTCTTAAATGCAATCTACCCAACTCTGAAAAGCCTCCCAGGCACTGCCCTCAGCAAACTCCCAAAACACTCTGCAAAGGCAACACTCACCAGGACACATACAATCACATATCACAGTTTCTCAAAGCTCTAAAGGCAAACTGCCACACAACCCAATAAACTGGTCATTGGAGACTCACTTGTGAGTCACACTGATGCCCCTCTCACCATTCTAAGCAATGAGACAGTCACAGTCAGTTACAAGGATCTGCCAGATCACACATGTACTCAGGGCATCGAATCACAAGTAACAGTATGACTGTCATAGTTCATGTGGGTGGTAATGATTTGAGACGTACAGAGAGTACATAAGTTACATACAAAAGATCAAAAAATAATCGTTGTTTTCATATTAACTTAACAAATAAACCAGAAATATAGCTGTTTAAAACTTGCAGGATTGAAAAGATAGGAAAAGAAAAAAGTATTAATAGTGAGGTAGAAATAGAGAGCTAGAGAAGCATAAATGAGTCTTAAGAACAAGGAAATAAAAAGCAAGAAGTGAATTTATTTTGGAGGAAAAATACACTAAATTACAGTACACAACTGTTTAGTAGCGTGAGAGAGGTTGTACAAGTGTTCTATTTTATTAAGGAAAAGATAGCATGTTAAGGACATATTAACGGAGTAGGAGTTAGGTAGAGTGGTGCAAGGGCAGGAAGGTAAATTAGCAAGGTAGTTTTTTAGTTCTTTTTTGAAGAGTGAGGTAGATGTGATATAATCTATATAACTGTGAAGTTTGTTCCAAGTCTGGTATATTGAGCATTCATAGAGCAATCTGACTACTGATTTGTTTGGTTTGTAGGTGATGAGTAGGAATTGTTCTGAGCTACAGAGAAGACATGTAGGTATATAGAGGGATATAAGAATGGACAGAGAGGGACAGTCTGAAGGTTTGTTAATTAGTGAAATCACCATTTGTCGCTGAGATAGTTGGAGTAGTTAAGGAATTAAAGCCAATGTAGTTGTTTAAGTGTGAGGCAGTGGTGAGATTTGTAAGGGAGGTTACAGGCAAATCTAGCAATTTGGTTGTAAGTTTGTTCAAGTTTGGCTATAAGGTTGGCTTGGAGGTGGTTAAATATAGGGGATGAGCACAGTAGGCAGGGGAGGAGGTAGGCTTGGGCAAGAGAAGCCCTCGATGTAGTGGATAGATATTTTTTGTTTCCATGCAGTAGACCAAATTTTTTATTTATTTCTTTTTTTTTTATGCAATGTTGGATGTGAAGGTTGAATTTTAGTTGGTTGTCTATTGTAATACCTAGGAGTTTGGCGTGGGAGTTGGCATGAATGATAGTGTTGTCCAGGGAAAAGATACAGAAGGAGGCACTAAGCTTGGACATAGATTTAGAAAGGAAAAGAAGTAATTTAGTTTTTTTAGGGATAAGGGTGAGATGGTTGTTAATCAACCAGTGTTAAATGGTATTGAAAGAACACTGAGTGAGGGTGTGGAGGTCAATGAGGTTATTAGAGCAGGTAACAAGAGTAGAGTCATCCGCATAGTGTATCAGTGAAGATGCACAGCAGGCGGAGTGTAGATTGTTTGTAAAGATATTAAGGAGTAGAGGCCCTAAGATGAATCCTTGAGGGACACCTGTTTGGACAGACAGGAAAGGAGAGCAGGAAGTTTGCCATATAATAGATTGTAGTCTGTTATTAAGATAGCTGGAGAACCAGAGAATAGCGGAGGAGGAGAGGTTGAGATCGGATAGTTTGATAGGAGCTTAGGGTAGGAGACTGTGTCAAATGCCTTGGAAAGGTCCAGGAAAAGACATGAAACCAGTTTATAGCTGTGTCTAGCCTCACAGACAGACTGGTTGAGGAATAGAAAGGCTGTGGAGGTGCTGTAATGGGGCCTGAAGCCATGTTGAAAGGGGGTCAAAAGGTTTTCCTGAAGTAGATATTTGAAAAGTTAACTATGAATGCATTTCTCTAGGATTTTTGAGAGAGGGGAGAGGATGGCTATGGGTCAAAAGTTGGAGAGATCCATGGAGTTGCTTCCTTTATGAAGGGGAATAGTATAGAAAGATTTCCAGATGTCAGGGACAGTGGATTCTTTAATAGAGCAGTTTATAAGGATGGAGATGGGATATGCAATTTTATTAGCTGCAAGTCAGAGAAATTGTGGAGGTAGGTTGTCAAAGTAGGGAGAACATGGTTTAAGTTTCAGTAAAAGGGATTTTATATAGGCAGTGGAGATGGGTTTCAGGGGAAAGGCAGTGGGAAGGCAGGTGCTGGGGGTCGTGGGGGATTGTGTTTGGTTTTGGTCAGGGGCAGTTAGTTTACGGATGGAGTCTATGAAGTAAGTGTTATGTAAAATGGCAGTGGCAGATAAACTAAAGGCTGTACTGTTTAATGCTAGGAGTCTCAGCAAGAAGCTCCACTGCCTGGAAGTGATCCTCACCCTGGAGAGTGCTGACATCTGTGCAGTCACTGAGACATGGTTTAAAGCCACTGAAGGCACCCCAACAGTAAAATGATGTAATGACTACCACATATTTAGTCTATCTACTGTACAAGAAGGGACAAGAGGTGGAGGTGTCTCAGTCTACGTAAAAAGTAAGCACACCTCAAGACTGGTCAAACAATATGACTTGCTTGACCTACTCCATGTCCAACTAGCTTTTGGTAAAGTCCAGTACCACAGCCTTGATAGCTGTATGTCCCCATCTGTATCCCAGGACAATCATATCATGTACTTGAAAATATTGGAGTCACTCACAATTCAGCCCAACACCATATTCATGGATGATTTCAACTATTCCACCATAAGCTGGGATACATACTCATCCACTAACATGTAGGCTCAAAGATTCCTAGATTTTGTCAGTGCAAATACCCTGGAACAGCTAATCTGTATACCTATTAGGGGTGCAAATATCCTGGATATGGTGCTTACAAATATGAGGGAATATTGTACCACACCCCCATTCTGTAATGTCCACACTGGTCACATCAGATCACAAAGCAGGCAACACTGAAATAAATATAAAGGCTGAACCTTCCAGTAAACCTCAGAACCTTTAAAAACCTTTACAACGCTAACTACCTCCTATTAAGTAATGGCATAGCTAAATTCCAAGAGAACCCAAACTCAGAGAACATGGTGGCCTATACAGAACTGTTTAAAGAAACCTTGTACAAACATGTAAATTGCTACACAGAAACAGCAGTATCAGCCCCCCCCCCCCCCAAAAAAAAAAAAAATTACGGCAAACTCCAAAAACTAGCCTCCTTGGTGGACCCCTTGTATAAATAGGTTGTACAACAAAAGAAAGAAAATCCTATCCAAAAATAGGAAGGGCTATGTCCAAAAGACAAAAAAGCTCCCTCATCAATCACAACAAGGAACTCAGGGTACTAACCATAGGTTCATATGTGTTTATTAGGCTAACGACCACAAGGGCCTTTTTAAGCCTAGCCATGCATCCCAAATCTCTGACTAGTTCTGATACCCTTGATAAGTGTAAGCATGGGCCTGGGAGATGAACCATTTACAGGTTACCTGTTTGCATGAGAGACATAGGTGCCAAACCAGGGATGAATTTCTGGATTTCCATCCAATTATCCAAGTTGCACTTAAATTGGGTTAGCGAGCAACTCTGCTTCACATGGATGGGGAGCCTGTTCCATACAGGGGGTAGTCTCTGTGATACATATCTCTCTCTCCAGAAGGTCCTATTTATGTCACCGGAAAGGTTTAAGTCTTTAAGTCCAAGTCCAGCAAAGCCCACTTTGAAGCCAAAATAGCTTTGCAGGCTAAAGATAACCATAAAACATTTTTCAGTTACGTATGCAATCTTAAAGGGAACACCCAACAGTGTGATAAACTAATAGTAAATGGAACTTCCTATACTGAACTGGGGGGATATTGCAATTCACTGGCTGATAAGTTTAGCTCCAATTTCACCCCATCATCCTCCAGGAATAGCCCCTACCATTTCTCCACCAGTTATCACTAAAGAACAGGTCCTCACTGCTTTCCAGAGCTAAAATATTGCTTCAGTTGATCCTGATAATATCCCAGGATACCTTCTAGATAGTTTGAAACATGACCTATCAGGGCCACTAGAATCTCCATTCAACCACAACCTCCAGAAAGACTTCACTTGTAGAGAATGGATGACTGCTGTGGTCATCCCTCTACACAAATGTGGACCATAAACAGATCCAGGGGACTATGGACCCATAAGTTTGACTAGTCTTATATGCAAAGCCTTGGAAAGAATTAATGTGGACCTGATAAACAAAGGCATATGAAATCTGCAAACACTGGACCCATCCTAGCTCATTTTCATGAAAGGCAGGTCATGCCTACTGAACTTGTTGGACTTCTTCAAGAAGGTCACTAGAGCCATGGATGAGGGCAAAATGGTACATACTGCCTATCTTGACCTGGCAAAGGTATTTGGCACAATACTTCACCTTATAGACAAACTCCAAAATTTAGGCATAAATCCCTATGCCAGCTGATGGATAGCCAAATAGCTGACAGATAGGACATATGAAGTTAAGGTGGGGGAATCCACTTCCACCAGGAAGTCCATTTCTAGTGGTTTTCCACAGGGCTGAGTACTGGGATCGTTCCTGTTTGGAATATACTTCTCTGAAGTCAAGGCAGGTGTTGAAGGCCTTTGGCTGACCAAATTTGCTACAGATTACTGAGGGGTGACCTATGCCTAACCTACAAGGCATTCTCCAAACCAGCCCTGATGGATCTACTACACATTTACAGAACAAACAGCATTAGAATTACCTGATCTAAGGATCTAAACCTTGTCTGTGCCATAAACAAAACTTGTTGGACGGACATGTGAATGTCTCAGAGATTGGCTCTTGTCTTGAACATACTCCCCATTTGTATGAAACAGAGCTCTATACTAAGCCTATTCAAATGCAGTTTGGACCAATGGATTTGAAATCACAAATTCACTCCTGGTTTGTTCCCTGTAGGGCTTATGGATAGGGGCAATTTGTAGATGCTGCAAGACACAGGCATATACCAAAGCCATTGTATCCCATGATTGGGGCAAGATCGGCTGTGCTTAAAAAAGGCTCTAGGGCTGATAGCCTAGTAGCCTCCTATGATCCTATATGTTGCATCCTTAAAGGAGATGTTATACTGATTTGAAACATATTCACTTCAGTGAGTGTAGTGTACAGTGTGTACACTTATGAAACAGCATTATTAAAAATAGTATGATGAAGATTCAGGGTGCAAATGCTGGAAAAAATCAGATAGAAACCATGTCATGATATTTTTTCATGTGGGCTTAGAAAAGATTGTGTCAATATATTAGGCAATAAGTCTTATCACTCATAAGCACACATTTCAATTGGCAGTGCAACCTAATATAAACAATTTTAAGAACTGAACTTAACTAGCCCTGCTGTAGTTATCCTGCAGTGCAAAACAATAGTCTGCTTTGACAGTAGCTTGTTTAAAGCCACGTAATTGTAAGACCAAGGCTCTACAGACTTATGCCTGTCATCTGAAAATATATGTTTTGCTCCAGAGCATATCCCTCACACTCTTAGCAAAAGAATTCTGAACAAAACCACAAATTATGGTGGACAAAGACTCAAAATCAGGGAACAGATTTTAAATATTGTTCTTATAAACTTAGAAAGGTGCTACAATAGCTAGTTTTGCATTAGTATACATTTTCCAAATAACTTGGAAGTCTGAAACTCAAATACCTGTTAGAGAGTCTAATCCTCAATGATTTGTCATAAAACCACAAATTTTATGAGGAACAGAATAAAAATATATGGCAAAAATCTGGATATTTTGTTAAAATCTAGACAGTTGAGAGGCATGCTCCACATTGTAAATGCCAACCAGTTTACTGTACTTCTTCATAAGAGGACACAGATGCCAATAAACATATTTGAGAAATTCCAGAAGCTTACATCCTGCAGTACATACAGACTATTCAGTCTTACAAAGTCATGTTTTATGGAACCAAAAGAAAGGGTGAAATTTACATGAGAGGACATTTCAGACTACCTGTCATTTTATTTAATAATAAATCAAAATGTTCCCTGACTGCTTTTACTTCAAGACCTGGAAACCAAAACATAGTTACTATTATATAATTCCTTCCATTGCATTCTAAGACATCTTTTGATAACATCCCTTTTGTATCTGAGTATACCAATAAAATACGGGTCATTACTGAAGATTTTCTTCATAGCATAGTTGTTCCAGTTGCACCAGTTGTTCTCCTCTTCTCTTTGAAAGATGTAGTCAGCAGAACAAGTTAATCTTCATTATTCAGATAATTAATATCCCTTTCTAAAACATGTGTTGCAAAAACTTTGAAGGCTGATTGGTATCAAAAATTTCTTAAAATGTGAAAAAACATGAATGATGTGCAATTTTTAAGAGTATTGTGGTTAGACAGATTTATCTTAAATGAAACTCTGATAGAATTCTCCAATTCTGTTTGTATACATTCTTTGCAATACCCTTTGCTTTGGGCAATATTTGTGATAAGGAAGATGGTTATCATGAATTAGAAAAGTGAATCACCACCAAGCTTTAATGAGTTTGTTCAGTTACCCATTGCAGTATGCCAGAATGAAATGTATATTATAACTATGAGATCTAATGGTTAAAAAAACTAATTTCAGATATTTATTAAATTCAAATTATTATTAGATGACTATAACTGATGAAACAGTTTGACAGCTAAATGTCATATGAAGAGTTAAGGGTTTTAAATTTCAAGTGTGATTTACTTGTGTATTACTGTAAATACTGTAAATATTTTTTTGTAGTTTATTATAATGCAAATAAAACAATAAAAGAAAAACATTTCACCTTAGAATAAAATAGATTTGTGTAGATACCTGCCTAGGGTACAAGTTTTGCAGGAATATACTCTGAAAAGCCAGGTTTGATCCCAGATGTGAAGCCTACGAGATTTTATTTTATTTCTTATTTTGTTTAAAAATCTGTTAACTGAGGGATGCACTAATTTATGGTTCACTTTTTTAGGCATAGTCTTGGTGCAAATTGCAACTGCTGTACAGATAGCATATCTTTGGAGTTACCACGCAGAATATAATAATGACTGATAATTTATACATATATATACCTCACAATAGCGTTCAGCAACCAAATAATAAAGTAATGAATTAATGCTAAAGAATACTGGATTTCTTAGAAGAACACTAACACCAACAAGATGAAATTCCACTGGTTTAATAAAAAAACTAAAACAAATTCAGATTTAGCACTTTCATCCACAATAATGTGGACTTCCTCTGAATATCTTAAATTAATCAATCAAGCGTTTAAATACTGACTTAGGCGCCAGAAATACAGAGTCCCTTCATTTAAAGAAAAATACACATTTCATATGCACTTAAACTGCATAAAAATACTTTTAAAATGGTCTTATAGATATAAGAGCCTGTATAATGTATTTTATAATTCATGTTGCATAACCATCTTGCACAATTTATTTTGTACAGCATATTTTGCACAAATTGTATTATTATTAAGAGTATTTTTTATGCAGTTTTAAGTGCATATGAAATGTGTATTTTTCTTTAAACGAAGGGACTCTGTATTTTTGGCGCCTAAATCAGTATTTAAACGCTTGATTGATTAATGTAAGATATTCTGGGGAAGTCCACATTATTGTGGATGAAAGCGCTAAATCTGAATTTGTTCTAGTTTTTTTTTATTAAACCAGTGGAATTTCATCTTGTTGGTGTTTGTGTTCTTCTAAGGAATCCAGTATTCTTTAGCGTTAATTCATTACTTTATTATTCATATTAGTACTTCATAAATAAGCACCTATTCAGGCATGTCTAAAGGCAACTCCCGGTGTTTTCTCCTGTCTACCTGATGAATCTGGGCATCTTGGGACAATGCAGCAATCGCCTCATGTACACAGACAACCCTCTCCTCCTACCACCCAACACTACGACCTGTGAGAGATGCACTTGTATAGCCAAACTGGAAGTAAAGCTCTCTTCACCAAAGACTGGCCTAGACAGTCAAGAGGAGAAGGTAAGCACTTGCACCGCACCACACTCATCACATAGTCCCTCAAAACCTACACCACCAAAACACACACCTACATTCGCGGCGGCTCTCAGTACAAATCTGCCCAAACAACAGAGACCTCTAAAGCAGAAATGCAAGCAACCTCCACCCCCCAACACAACCCAAATGACACATAGCCCACATGCACACTACAGCCCATAAGGCACAACGTACCCAACAGTCTAGTCATAGGTGACTCTTTAGTCAGGCACACTGATGTTCCACTCACCAGGCTAAACAAGGAAAAAGTTACTGTCAGCTGCCTGTCAGGTGCCAGGATCTGCCACATAACACACGCACTCAGGTCAATCCACAACAAATACAAATATGACTCTGTCATTGTCCATGTTGGTGTGAATGACCTGAGACGTATCTCCCTGGACTACATGAAAAGAGACATGGAGGAGCTCTCCAATGTTGTAGCCCAGGCCAGTATGACCCTAGCCCTGAGTAGCATCCTGCCATCACCCAGAATGGCACCACAGTACAAGGACAAAATGATTGACTTTAACATTTGGCTAAGCTTCTGGTGTCATTCTAAGGGAATCCAGTATCTGTCTGCCTGGGATGACATGATTGACAGACCACACTGCTTTGCCAGAGATGGCCTGCACCTGTCGCCCTTGGGATTCCAGATACTGGCAAAGGATCTTGCTACCCCTATAGTGCCTTTTTTAGGCAAGGTTCAAATGACAAATTCACCACCATAACAGGTACAAGCAAGCAAAATCTGAGGGTAATGCTGCTCAATGCTGGAAGTCTAAAACTCAAAATGCACTCACTCGAGGCACTCCTTAAAATGGAGAATATTGACATCTGTGCAGTGACAGAGACCTGGTTCAAAGCTCCAGAGGGCACCCCTGCATTACCAGGCTATAATTCATACCACACCTTTTGGCCACCAAACCCGGACCAAGACACTAAAGGTGGAGGCGTGTCCATATTCATTAAGGATATTGTAGTAAGAATCTTTGTGTTCAACATCTTTGTATCCTGTATAGGAAGGGTTAAAATGTGAAATTGCATTGCGTGCAAAGAAATAAGCTAAAATTAGTTGTTTTTCTTGTAAGGAATTTGCTGACCAGAAAGGAATGCACAGATGCTACTTTGGTCCAGGCACAGGCCTATCTTGGGACTGACCTCTGACCAAGGAGGAGTGCATGGATGTTACCTTGATGTAGGCACCAACTTATCTTGTGTTTGACTTTTTACCATCTAAGGCTCCAGTGAGTGAATTTATAGCCTTGACTGAAATTCCTTGTCTAGTAACCAGCTGCTGTGTATGCACAAAAGAGGGTATAAAAACCCATGTAAAGTGTGTAGAAATTAGACTGCTGACAACCAAGAACTTTGTGGCAGGTCTCCATGCATGTAAAATAAACTCTTTTTTGGCCTACCTTTTTTGCTGCGTGATTCTTCCAGTATATGTTAAGAGTATTAAAATCTTTTGACATTTCTGGTGCCCAACGTGGGGCCACCTCTTCACGGTACGAATCGCATAAGAGGGACTGAAAACCTGTACAGGAAGGGGAGAACGAATCTTGGGCTCCCTTGAACGAAAAGACCTCCGACAAAGAAGTCGTAAGTAGAGGCCAGTCACTCTTAGATTCGATCCGTGGGACGGTGACGAACGAGGGCAGAAGATCCGCAGTAAGGTAAGCTTTTTATTTATAAAAGTTTTTAAGGGACTAGTCATAAGGGAATTTCTTTTGTTAAAAAATTTTACAAAAGACCGGTAGAGATCTCAGGAAAAGGAAACAGTTTTTCTTTTTTAAAAAAAATGGAAATAGGAAGCAGTTGTTGTGTTAGTAAGGGCTGCTTAAATAAAAGGACTGAGGATGAGGAATATATGTTTAAATTACATCCAAAAAACTTAAAATATATAAAAAAATGAAAGAAAGACTATGGGTTTAGTGGTACCTTAAATAAATCAGAATGTCAAAATCTAGTGAGAGACCTGCGCAGGGACACAGGAGGTAAGGTTAAAAAACAAAAAAAGGAAGGATTTCCTCAAGCACAAAAATGGTTAGAAAAAGCTAATAAGAGACATAGGGAACAATTTTCAAATAAGGGAGATGGTGGCTCGAGTGCAAAAGATACATTTTTTGTCCGAAAAGAGGATGACGAGACATCTGCTGCCTGTCGTAGACCGACAGCCCCACCCTTGTATCCCGTAGTTAGAAAAGACATGGTTAGTCCACCCCAGTATCAGAAAGATGACACAAAAAATCAGGATAAAACTGTACCCTCCGTAGTACTGACAAAACAAGTAGGTGAAACCCTGGAACTCCGGAACCGTAATATAGATAAATCAAAATGGGCGCGTAAGGAAGCTGAAATACAAGAAGCTAAATTAAATATAGTATCTACAGACTCATATCTCCTTATAGAAGTAGCAAACCCACAGGCAAAAACACCCGGTCAAGGTCCCACTATTTTAGTTTACCGACCTTGGACACGGGAAGACATCCAAAAAGCTGTGGAGGGCATACCACACCCAAAATTAGACATGATTAAATTTTGCGATGACATTGCAGGTATAATGGAAAGTTACAAATTAAATTCCGTTGAAGTGGAACAGGTAATACGCCAAATCTTAGGACCAGATTGGCACTTAATTTGTGAAAATTGGAATCCCCTGACTAGCACAAATTGTAAACCACGTGCTTTTGAGTCTAAATCATATAAGACACAAACACAGGACTTGTTAAAGCGTATTATAAAACAGTGGAAGCCTAAGGCAAATTGGACTTGTATTAATCAGTGTGTACAAACTGAAGATAAAAAAGTAAATCATTATTTACAAAGACTTAACCAGTGCTTTAATAACCATAGTAAAATAGACAAACCACCCAATCAAAAAAAGGATTCACCTTATAAACAACAGTTAAAAAATGCCTTTTTAAAAGGATGTAAAACTGCAATCAGTAACTTCATTCATAAACATATGATAGACCATAGGACGGCACGTCTGCAACGCCTACTGGAGTATGCAAGACATGCAGAGAAATATTTAGAAAAAAGAAAAAGGAAACAAGCTCAAACCTTTACGGTGAGTAAAGATGGGACACTTATGCTGCTGCAAGGTCCGACTAACAGGGGTAGAGGAAGGGGCAGAGGCAGGGGCAGAGGAAGAGGGAATGTGGGACATTCCGAAGATTATAAAGGCAGACAAAAAAGAGGAAAATGTTTCAAATGTGGTAGAAAGGGACATTTTGCAAGGAATTGCCGGTCTTCTGAAAGAGCTAAAACCACCCCGGATCACGAGTCAGCATGACTATATGATGGTGGTGGAGGTAAATCAGACCCGGACAAAAAGGCTGATGGGCCAGGCTCAATAAGGCAGAGTAAAGAGGAAGCTTTTGAGGACATAAACGAAGAGGGTAAGGGAAAATGCGCAGGATGGGAAAATGAAATGACTAATTTTTCAGACGAAGGCGAATATCAGGTTGTTAATTTAACAGCGCTGGCTGTAACTATGCAGCTAGAGGCACAACCGATTATCACACTTCAAGTGGAAGGAAAGGATGTAGAATTTTTGTGTGATTCAGGGGCCTCCAGGACCCTGCTAAAAACCTCTGCAGTGCCATCTGATGTAACTTCTGATGACTATGTATTAGTCAAGGCAGCCAATGGCCGCATTTATAAAAAACCACTATCTAAACCCTTATGGTTCACGGACCCTGAAACTAACCAAACTATCAGGTTTCGAGTCATTATTTCCAAAATTTGCCCTGTAAACTTATTAGGGAGAGATTTGATGCACGTGTTTTGGCACACAACCGCCAGTGGTAGCTAAACAACTACACTGTACAATGTACTACAGAAAGTATGTAGGACCAGATGACAAATATAAAGAGCAATTCTTTAAACACAAGGTCACAAAAATCTTGTTACAAAATCTATATTGGGATAAAGCAGGAAATTCTGCAGTTACATGCAGTCTTACAAAAAATATGCAGTTACTTTTTTGCAATAATTCTATTGCACATGTCTCTGTAACAAGGAAAAAACAAATGGCATGGTATCTGGTGGGGAGAAAAGTTACTGAATGGGCTAAAATGACGCCAGAACAGTTGGCATGTAAAGGCGTACAGGTACAAAGACTAAATTGGGTCACCCAGGCTAGACCAACAGTGCACCTCCGCAAAGACAGGCTAACGCCACCTGGGGGAGGGCCATTCTGACTATATCTCCTAACCCCGCAGGAAAAATTAAAGTTACAATCAGTGCCAGACTCCTTATGGTCCCGCGGGCAACATGACATTGGGCTAATAAAAACAGCAGGACAGGTTAAAATAGCTCCAAAATCCGACTTTAGACCTCACAAACGTCAGTACCCGTTAAGTAAAAAGGCAGAAGAAGGCATTCTACCAGTGATCACGGCTCTATTACAAGCTGGGGTTTTAATTCCATGCACAGATTCACCGTGTAACACACCCTTGTTCCCAGTAAAAAAAAACGGATGGGACCTGGAAAATGGTACAGGATCTGCAGGCTGTAAATGCTGCTGTGGTACCAAGGGCTCCTATGGTCCCAGATCCATCTGTTTTGTTAAATGATATCCTTCCCACATATAAGTATTTTTCTGTCATTGATATCAGTAACGCATTTTTTTCCATCCCTCTACAGGAAGCTAGTAGCTTTTGGTTCGCTTTTACGTTCATGAGCAAGCGGTACACCTACACAAGACTGCCGCAGGGATATTGTGAGAGCCCTACGATCTTTTCGCAAAAAATGTCAACAAACCTGGCACAGTTTCAACCGGAGCATGGCTGTCATCTACTACTATACGTGGACGACATCTTACTGGCCGCACCCACGGAGGCTGTCTGTGAGTCTAAAACTATTCGGTTATTGCATTTCTTGGCAAAAGAGGGACATAAGGTAAACAAATCTAAATTACAATTTTGTAAAACTGAAGTACGATATCTAGGCTATACCATTTCAAATGCTGGTAGACAACTAGATAACTGTAAAAAAAAAGCTATTTTACAGGCACCAATGCCCAGTACGAAAAAAAAAAAAATGTCATTTTTAAAAATAGCTAACTTTTGTCGTAGTTGGATTCCCAATTATGCAGAGAAAGTGAGTTCACTTTCAAAACTTATTTTTACACTTCCCATGGCAGCACATGATGCGCTGAAATGGACAGATAAGGCAATACAGGCATTTACTAGGGTAAAGCAACTGATAGCAGGATCTGCAACACTTAGCTTCCCTGACTATACGAAACCTTTTGTTCAGACAGTAGATTGTAAGCAGGGCTTTATGACATCGGTTCTGTTGCAAACTTACGGGGATAAGTTGAGACCATTAGCTTTTTATTCCAGTAAACTGGACACAGTGGCACGATCGTGCCACACTGTGTACAAGCAGTAGTCGCAGCTGCACTGGCCGTGCAGGCGTCTGCAACCCTAGTTTTGTTTCATGACCTCACCTTACGAGTACCGCACTCTGTCGCGGTAATACTTCTACAGGATAAAGTTACTTTTCTCTCTCCTAGCAGATATTTGTCCTGCATGACAACGTTACTATCACAACCACACATGACCATTGAGCGATGCACCACTCTTAATCCAGCCACGCTGTTACCTACAGCTGATGACGGTGCCCCTCATGTATGTTTAGACTTAATACACTCTAATGTCTTACCAAGACCAGACCTTAAGGATCAGCCTTTGGCAAATTCAGATTGGACCCTGTTCGTAGATGGGTCAGCACGTAAAAATGAGGCAGGTATTACACAAGTGGGTTATGCAGTCACAACTGAGACTAAGGTACTAGAGACAAAACCTCTCCCCAGAAACCTGTCTGCACAAGCGGCTAAATTGATTGCTTTGACCAGAGCATGTACCATTTTTAAGGATAAGGCAGTTACTATCTACACAGATAGTCAGTATGCTTTTTCCACGGTCCATGTCTTTGCACAGCAATGGAAAAATAGGGGAATGGTTACGGCCTCAGGAAAGGAAATAACCCACAAGAATTTAATCCTTAGCCTCTTACAAGCTGTCCAACTGCCACGGGGATTGGCCATCTGTAAGTGCGCAGCACACACAAATGCCAAGGATCCAGTATCACTTGGAAATGCACTAGCTGACAAAACTGCAAAAAGTGTAGCCTTAACCTCTACTTTTGCACTCGAGACCACACAGAAGGAACTTCATCCTACAGATAAATTTGATCTACAAACTTTGCAAGTAATGCAGGAACTTAGTACAGTTCAGGAAAAACAGTGATGGGTTAAATATGGGTTTATTCAGAAGCAAGGAGTTTTTGTAGGTCCAAATGATAAGTATGTCTTGCCAACAAACCTTTTTAGGTATGCCTCATTAGTGACGCATGGCCCATCTCATCTGGGCCCTGCTGCTATGGTTCAAATGACCCAGCAAATTTTCTGGACCAAGGGCTTTATAGCATATGCTAAATGATTTTGTTTATCGTGCCTGCTTTGTGCACGATACCATGGTGGTGGGGTACGAATCACTCCAGCAGCTTTCCCGCTGCCTCCGTATCCATTTCACACAATCTGTATGGATTTTATTGAACTAACCCCTGTTCAACAAAAGTGATTTGTATTAGTCATTATTGATGCTTTTACAAAATGGGTTGAAGCTTTTCCAGTAACACATCCAGATGCCCTGTCGGTAGCCAAGGCCCTTACGAATAATATTATCCCTCATTTTGGGCTACCCACACGCATCTATTCTGATAACGGCACACATTTTGTAAACCAAGTTATTCAAAAGCTGGCTGCCATTTTTCAGATTGACTTAAAACATCACTATGCCTAACACCCACAGTCAGCAGGGTTGGTTGAACGCCATAATGGCATTCTCAAATGCAAGTTACGTAAACTCATGGCCGAGACACATCAGTCTTGGATAAACTGCTTACCTCTGGCACTTCTGTCCATGCGTACCACTCCCACTTCAAAAGGGGTCACACCATTTGAACTACTATATGGAAGACCTTATTACGTCCCGCAGTGGCAAGGTCTTTTGCCTGCGGAACGCGAGGGGGGTAAAGAGATAGCAGATTACATGAGAAAAATGCTGACAAAAACTAACACTTCTCTAACGAATAATTATTTTTCAGATCAGAAGAACAACAGGATCCTGAAAGTGAAGGCTGGCGAGTGGGTGTGGATTAAAATTGTTAAAAGAAAGACGTGGGCCTCTCCAAAGTGGGAAGGTCCATACCAGGTTTTGATTTCGACACCCACAGCAGTTCGAATAAAAGAGCGAACATCTTGGATCCACCTGACACATTGCAAGATTGTCAGAAAATTTGAGTTGGGAAAGAATTTGAGTTCCCCTGAGGAACGCTGATTAGTAGTAATCCTGTTTTTGTATGAACTTTTCTGACTGTTGTAGCAATGCAGGAAAATACTGGAAGGGAGCAGCCTTTCCCACAAAGGCATTGTAAAATAATTTTGTTATTAGTGATTGTAAGTGTTGTTTTTCTGTTGTGGCCATTTTTATTTTCACACAAAACTAGCCAAACAAAGAGAGATGAAAATACAGTTTGGCATCCACCTTTTAACACGTATCAGGCTATTAAATATGCATATGCTTTGTCTTTTAATGTTTCAAATTGTTGGGTATGCACAGCTATCCCTACTGTACATGGTGGTTTGATGTTAGGTACAGTCCCTTTGGGGGCAAATGATACTTGGACTAATTTACTGTTTAAAACTTCAAGCGTAGCCTTAAAGGACAAAATAGCATTACCCCTCATGGGTCGTCAGAATGAAACTGTATGTTTCCAAAGGTCTGGAAAAATTAAGGTTGGATGGAGTCAATGTAATGTAACCATAATTCATAACTGTACAATAGATGGGCACTGTACAACGAGTTTCAAGCCTATAAGAGTGCTTATTAATAGTACAGGGCTTATTAATGTCACAAGTTTTTTTGAAAAAATGTTATCTGTATATGATCTTTTGTTTAAAGGGATACAAGACAAAGGAAATCATTCTATTCCAGTAAATATCACTCTTAAAGTGAATGACTGTTATTTTGTCTGTGGTAAAAAGGCATACAAATGGTTACCAAGGAATTGGTCAGGCAGTTGTTTTTGGGTTATTTGGCACCAGCTATAAGACATTCATTTTCTCTTCCCCAAGGTAAAATACGAAATGTACGTGCTGTGAATAAACCTGTTAATCCCGTAGGTAACATTGATGCATCCTGGATCTATCATCACGATTTGGCCCACAGTAGCAGCAAGGGACTGTCACACATGGACTTGGGCGATGATGTCATTTCTTGGGCTGGTATTCTTCCAGCTTATGGGACAGTAAAATCTATTTGGGAGCTCAGAAAACTGTCAAAACTGTTAGAAACTTTGAGCAATGCAACTTTTTCTGCGCTAGAGTTGGTGACGAATGAGCTAACTGCAATGAGGACTGCTGTGTTGCAGAATCGGATGGCGCTCGATTTCACCCTAGCGGCGAAAGGAGGTACTTGCGCTCTTATCCAGGAGGAGTGTTGTTCTTTTATTCCCGATAATGAGCACGATATAGACAGTCATTTGGAGATCTTACAACAAGTTTCTGAACTTACAAAACCAGGACAGAATCCATTGACTGACTTTTTCCAGAATTGGTTTGGAAATTGGGGAACAGTATTTATGAATGTCTTAATTGCTGTATGTGTTGGTGCCATTATATTCCTAATGTTGGGTTGTTGTTGCATTCCTTGCATCCAAATAATAATATCAAGTGTATTGTCTGCCAATGCAACTAAAGCTTATTATTCTGAATATACAGAAAATGAATCGTGTTAAAACCTGTATGGATAAAATGTATTACTGGGGATACAAAGTGTTGTGAGGGGGAAATGTAGTAAGAATCTTTGTGTTCAACATCTTTGTATCCTGTATAGGTAGGGTTAAAATGTGAAACTGCATTGCGTGCAAAGAAATAAGCTAAAATGAGTTGTTTTTCTTGTAAGGAATTTGCTGACCAGAAAGGAATGCACAGATGCTACTTTGGTCCAGGCACAGGCCTATCTTGGGACTGACCTCTGACCAAGGAGGAGTGCATGGATGTTACCTTGATGTAGGCACCAACTTATCTTGTGTTTGACTTTTTACCATCTAAGGCTCCAGTGAGTGAATTTATAGCCTTGACTGAAATTCCTTGTCTAGTAACCAGCTGCTGTGTATGCACAAAAGAGGGTATAAAAACCCATGTAAAGTGTGTAGAAATTAGACTGCTGACAACCAAGAACTTTGTGGCAGGTCTCCATGCATGTAAAATAAACTCTTTTTTGGCCTACCTTTTTTGCTGCGTGATTCTTCCAGTATATGTTAAGAGTATTAAAATCTTTTGACAGATATCCACAGCTCCAAGCTAGTTGCTCAGCATAATGCATCCGAGATTATCCAGGTTCAACTAACTTTGAGCAAAACCGCAATCCAGATTGCAGCTTGCTACAGACCCCCACCATGCCCCAGGATTCCCACTCCTCTTTTCTTGATACACTGGAAAATATTAAGGTACAACCAAACACTCTAATAATGCGTGATTTCAACTACCCTACCATTAACTGGGAAAACTACTCATGTACCAACTCTTTTGCTCAACGTTTTCTGGAAATCATCAATTCCAATGCCTTGGATCAACTTATCCACACCCCCAACAGGGGCAGCAATATCCTAGACCTGGTCATCACCAACATGGGTGACCAGTGTTCTACACCAGAGATCAGCTCCTCGTTGGTCAGATCCGACCACAAGCTAATCACCCTAGACATCCACATCCCGCTCCCACCCCCCATTAGGAAAACAACCGTAAAAAATTTCTCCAAAGCCAACTTCACGCTTCTTAAGACAGAAGTGGTTTACATGGTTTACATGGTTTACATCCTACCTAGATAACCGACAGCAGGCAGTGCTTTGGAAAAATTCAATATCTAATCTCCTTCCTACCTCTTTAGGAGTACCCCAAGGCTCTGTCCTAGGCCCCCTCTTATTTTCAATCTTTATCAACGACCTCCAATCAGCTATCCCTAACACCACCTGCCTACAATATGCAGATGATTCTACTATTATCTGCACTGCCACTTCTCAAACTGAACTTCAGTCCCTTACCCAAAAAGCCTTTTCTACAATTGAAAAATGGTTCTCTGATCGTTGCCTTCTCCTCAACCCCAAGAAAACCAAACTGTTACTGTTCTCACCTTCCCATAAATGTACACCACTTAATTTCTCTCTCACATCAACTGATTGCACTCATTTCTCCTGACTCAACTACAAAATTACTAGGAATAATAATTGACAATAATCTAAGCTTTGACTCACAGATCAACAACACAATAAAAGTAGTTAACAAAAAAATTGGTTCCCTTTACAGAATCAAACCCTTCCTTACACATGAAACAAGAACCATCTTAGCTAGATCTCACCTTATCTCAACTCTTCTATATGCCTCCCCCATCTATACTAATCTCTCAAAAAGCAACCTTAAGAAACTTGCTACATCTTACTACAACATTGCTAGATTTGCTACAGGATCCCAGTTTCGTACTCACCATTGCCTGAACCTAAGACAACTAGGCTGGCTAGAATTTCCTAACAAATTAATACTTCAACAGCTCTTAATAGCTCACAAAGTCCTTTACCAACCAAGTAAAATACCAATACTCTCTAACCTTGTAACACCTTACAATAACATGAAACAGCTACGCTCCTCTAACAAACTACTGGTTCATACCCCAAACTTAATAACTCAGCTGGATATTGCCTCTTTTCCAACTCTGTTGGAAAAAGGTGGAACAAACTACCCTCTGATATCACATCCTTGTCTACACTCTCACGTTTTAAAAGACAACTGATTATACATCTCAAGAGTCAATGGCTTTGCCCCTGTACCAACCCAGATTAACCTTCCCCTTACTCTGTCTCTTTTCTCACCCTTTACCCTAACAACTTTCTTTTACATTATATCTATGTAAAGAAATTTATCTCTTATGCACAGTATGACCACAAAAAAAAAAAAAAAATTTTTTTATAATTTCTTTGTTTTAGACTTTTAAACTTTTGTAATTCTCTCTCTGTTTGCTCCTATCATAGTTGTACATAATAACTAACCTTGTTTATTAATTCTAATCATGTATTGCTTATTGCTGTATAACCATGTAATATTCCATTGGAGCTTTTCTCCCTGGGCCTCTACTGAAAATGGATATATATCCAGTTTGACTAGCCCGGTCAACAAATGTAAAATAAATAAATAAAAATAATAATAAAGTGGCAAACTTCGCGACACCCATGCAGATGGACAATAGAGGTATGACTGCTGAATCCTACACAAATGCACTTTATAAGCACTTACATGAGTGCATGGATCGTGCTATCCCTAACAGAACCAAGATGCTATCCTCCAAAAAAAGGAAGCCAATCTGGTGGTTTTCTGCAATAAATAAACTCTACAACAAAAGAAAGAAACTGTTGCAAAAAAGAGTAAAATCCCATGATTGGAGGAACTCCCTGGTCAGCCTCAGTAAGAAGCTGAGAACCTTCATAAAATCCTCCAAAGGTAGTTATGAAAACAAAATTGCCACTGATTCTAAAGACAACCACAAAGCATTCTATAGCTATGTCAAGAATCTCAATAACAACACTCAGATCAGCTCTGCGTTACAGCACAATGGTACTAAATATACAGAACCAACTGATATTGCCAATATCCTGGCAGATAGGTTCAGTGCTAACTTTATCCCCCTCTCACCCCCTAAAGGGCCCATCTTTATACCGGAAGAATGTAAAGTTCCTGTAATCACAGCTGCACAGGTAAAAACCTCACTCTCCAAAGCCAAGAACACAGCATCCATGGGACCTGACAACATCCCAGGCTACTTTCTACATGAACTACAGAATGAACTGGCACCCCACCTAAGTACCATGTTCAATCATAGCCTCACCTCAGGCTTTGTGCCCACTGAATGGTGCACCACGACAGTTATCCCACTCCACAAAGGGGGGAGCCACAACAGAGCCTGGGAACTACCACCCCATTAGCCTGACGAGCCTCGTCTGCAAGGCCATGGAACATATCATCATGGAACTCATAAACAAAGACATTGTAGATCTCCAAACTCTGGCCCCACACAGTTTGGGTTTGTAAAAGGCAGATCATGTAGTCAGCAAAGCCATAGATGAGGTTAAGATGGTTCACACAGCCTATCTAGATCTTGCCAAGGCATTCAACACCATCCCCCACTCTGGAATTATAGATAAACTCACTAAACTAGGTATAAATCCCTATGTCACAAGATGGATTGCAGACTCCAAATCAGACTTCAGACCAGTGACAAGTGGAGTACCACAGGGTTCAGTCCTGGGTCCTCTCCTGTTTGGTATCTACTTCTCTGAAGTACAGGCTAACACAGAAGGTCTTTGGCTAACTAAATTAGCAGATGATTGCAAGCTAGGAGCCATAATTGAAACTCCTAATGATGTGGACATCCTACAAAAGGGCCTAACTGAGACAGATGCCTGGTGTCAAAGACATGGTTTCAAGCTCAATGCCAAAAAGTGCATTGTCATCCCCTTTGGTAAAAACTCTGTACCCATGAACTACCACATAGGCGGTAGTCTACTTAACACCGAAAGTGTGATAAGAGACCTTGGGACACAGGTGGACAGTAGTCTCTCCTTTGATAATCACATCACCACAGTGGTCAGGAAATCCTTCTATGTGGCACACCTCATCACAAAAGGTTTCTCATCCAGAAAAAAAGAGGTCATTGTTCCCCTCTACTCATCACTCATTAGACCCATTATAGAGTACAATGGCCCTTTTGGTATGTACCTCACAAGACATCAGCAACAACTGGAAAGACCGCAAAAATACCTCACAAAGAGTATTACTGGCCTCAAACAGATGCCTTATGCAGACTGTCTCAAAAAACTCCAACTTTACTCCGTCGCATATCGCCTACTCAGAGGCGATCTCTGCCTAACATACAAAGCTATGTCAAACCCAGAGCTGTTGGACATGCTCCACTTAAAGAAATCCCAATCCCCCCGAGCAACACGCTCTAGGGACCTAAACCTTGTCACCACAATAAACAGAACATGCTGGAGGGATAGATCCCTGTCACAGAGACTTCCCATACTCTGGAACAGACTACCTGTCTGTGTCAAACAGAGCTCCTCATTAGCACTCTTCAAGAAAAATCTTGATGATTGGATGGGTAATAGGAAATTCTCCCTGAGGATCACTTCTGTGGTTCTGCTTGACAGGGGCACAGGAAAATAATTTTCTTGGGTGGCGAAAGCCAGGGTACCTTTTTGGCTATGCTTGTATAGGCCCTAGGGCCAATAGCCTAATACCTACCTATGAACCTATATATATGCAACAAAAGACTGTTTGCAAGGATATGCAACTGGTGTACAAGAACCCCCTTGAGTCATAATGAATGCATACTTGGAATTGTACAAAATACAGAAGATGTGTTTCAATGAGGGATGCCATCAGCAACATATAAAGGCTGGTCTTAGAATTGTCTGGGAGTGATTTGGGCTTGTAAACAGGGAGAATTGCAGAATCCCATCATATCCTTCTTTGATAGGTCGGCCTTCCACCTACAGGGAGAGATTGTCCTTTCAGTACCTCCTAGTGAGTCATCATCCCTTTCAAAGATGAAAGTTGGACAAGAGAATATCATACTGTAGCCAAGGACGAGATTCTATTGTGCAAGGGGAGAAGAATCCTTAAGTGTGTAGAGAATGCTTAAATTACATGTCACTGCATGCAGTAACCTACTTCAGCAGCCCCTTCACCCAGACTCCCCCCAGGGAGTGCTCTGTTACAGG
Source organism: Protopterus annectens (assembly GCF_019279795.1). NCBI lineage: Eukaryota > Metazoa > Chordata > Ceratodontiformes > Protopteridae > Protopterus > Protopterus annectens. The sequence continues at coordinate 451,598,163 of NC_056743.1, forward strand.
CAGAAGTCCATATCCTCTCCCAAGAAAGTATGAATTGTGATGTAACACTCCTACCCAACTTTCCTCATCTGGCTTCTCCAGCACTGGAACTACAAATTGGACTTGAATAGTCTGAGTTGCAGTCAGGGATCCATCTGTCTATGCAGTTGAGGTGGGTTCTAGAAGCTCTCTGATGGTGGATAAGGGAATGGGAATAACTGTACAATACTATATAATTTGCATATATTAGAGGTACTGTAGCAAGGAGGGGACTTACAAAGAGAAAGAACAGCAGACAGACTACTACAGAATCTTTAGATGTCCCATGAGATTTAGGAGGGAAGAACAGAGGGGGTTTATCCCACCTTCATATCTAATATCTTGCAAAGGAAGTTCACAAACAAGTTAAGCATGTCATTTCTGAAGCCTGTTAGCTTCTATGAGGACTTCAGGAGACCATTACTGACTGTGTTAAAAGCTTTTATATTGTCAACAATGACGGCTTCTGTTACATAGCCCTTGTCTAAGTTAATTAGAATATTGCTGGTTAGGACAAGAGGGCAGTTGTGCCTTTCCAACTACAAAGCTGTTGATAGTAGCATCATACAACATTATGTTTTCAAACATACTGTCAGATTTGGGAATATACACTTCTTTCCAGGATCTTACCAAGAACCAAGAAGTTTTTCATCTGCCAACAGAATATTCCAATGTCTATTTATAATATTCATAAAGCCCCTGGAATTTCGTCCATAAGTAGTAAAAAAACTTCACCCTTTTCTTAGAGACAGATGTTCTTTTTCATTTAGAAGGGGATGTACATTGGGTTCTATGTTAAGTCATTACAAGAGACCCTCTTTTGACCCCATAGGTTCCATTCAATTATCTCTTACAGGGGGACCAGTTTTGGGGTGTTTTCCCTGTGGTCACTGTTCATATTGTGCTCGGGTTTTACATACCCGGGAATTTAGTAGTAAAAATACTTCTGAGATTTTTGATATCAAATTTTGGGCTAATTGCAGTACTGAGTGGGTCATCTATTTGGTGACCTGCACTTGTTCTGCTTTCTATGTGGGGCAGACTTCTAGAGCTTTTTGTTTTAGAATTGGTGAACATTTAAGTGACATCAGGAACAAACGCCATAATAATGCTTTATACAGACATGGTTTAAAACATACATCAGCTGCTTTCAAGTTTGTTATTATTGATTGCATTACGGGTATATGCAGAGATAAACACAACTGGCATGAAATACTAAACTTCAAGGAAAGGAAATGGATAGTTAAACTTGGAGCTCTGTTTCCACCTGGTCTTAATGACCAATTTTGAATTATACATTATCTGTTTCTATTGGTTCTTACATGATACTCCAGTTATATATATATACTGGGTTTGACTGTTTTTATGGTTTGTTATCCACTGAAGAAGGCTTGTTTTTAGCCAAAACCAGTTTGGATATGTGCTATTTAGGGGATTATTCCCCTATGTTTTTTGTTCAATAAATTATATTTGTTTTGGCACTTTCTACCTCTTGCTGGTTTCTGGTATTTCTCATATGATGGCAACTTTTTAGATATCTGGAAAAATACTGTATCAGAGGGAGAAGTAGAAAATGTAATAGAGTTTTAACAGTGTACTCTTGCATATTTTGATAAACCAGCTAAACTAGTGGCAATGTAAGTGAGAACTGTGTGAGCCGTGTTTTTGTAGTTGGTTAGTAAATATTTTGATTTCTCAGATGTAGAATTTTTTAGTAAAACTGAGTAGTCTGGTTGGTCAGGCTGCAGTGAAGTGCCACGTATGGGGTGCTTGAAAATTCTGCAAGAAAGTCTTCTGTAGCAGCTGGTCTATTTGATTTCATAAGAAGTATAAGCCTTGGGACCAGTGTTTAGAATGCCCCCATTAAAGGAGATATCGTTCTTCCACCAATGTCTAGGATGGTTGAGAAGTGGAGCTTACTTTATTTTAAATAATTTGACTTTGTGTTAAAATATATATTTTTTTGGCAGTCTCTAAAGACAGCAAATCTATCCTTAGCAGCTTGAAAGTGTCTTGTTTTCCAATGGGTGCAGATATTGTTTCTTACAATTATCAGGGAAAGGATTGCTTTTTTCCTCTTTTTTTCTGTTACATTTCAGTAATCTGGTGATTATTGGAAAGACCTGATTTTGCAGTATTGGTCTATAAGGAGGTTTCTATCAGAACTGACATCCTTACATTTATAGATGGAGATGGGTTCAAATTGTTAAGAACTACATCCAGTTGTTAGGGCATTTTGCTCAATCAAAAGCATGGCCTAGAAGGGTATAAATCATGCATGCTCCTCATCTGTGGCAGGTATTAGATCTATCATACCAAGCTAAAACATTTCATTGTTATGTTTTAGTGGGGCTGATATTAGTTTTGGGATGTCTCAGTAGAGCATGCACAGGTGTGTATTTTACTTTTTATTACCTGAATGTTTTGAAACTTAACTTATCTTAACCATAAAGAGGTTGTCAGAAAACAGAGGCTGTATTTCTTTAGGTGCATCCAATGGCTTTATCAACTATGGAATTCAGTGTCATGTTTTTATTTTATTTTATTGTAGTGGGCTAAAAATGTGAAATTTGGTTAATTTGCCTAATACCACTGTCTGTTATGAGGATACCTGAACAGTTGTCTGAATTCCAAACAACATGAGAAAAACACAGAGAAACACGTACTACTCGAAAAGAAAAAAAAGAAAAAGGACATCCAGTAGACAACCAGTATTTAGCATTATAACTTTATTCTCTAGTATACATCCATTTTTATTGGCCAATTACATATTTAAAAGAATTATTTGTTTTATGTACAATGGTTTCTGAGGAAGTCTACAGATGAATAGCACAGAATAAAGTTATAATGCTAAATACTGGTTGTCCTTTTTATTTTTTTCTTTTGGAGCAGTGCGTGGTCTCAGTGTTTTTCTAGTGCAGTTTTTGGTTTACAACGGTTGTGGGTTTTCCTTAATCCTTGTTTTTTTTTCTGAATTCCAAACAAATTTAACTTCACTTGATCTAGGCAGCAGAGATCAGAAATGCAGTCAGGACTACTCAGGCATGCTTGCTGTGTATACTCGGTGTCTATAACTATTAACTATCTTGGACATGGAATCTTCACATGTGTTGTGCACTCTGAGCATATTTCTGATCTAGGAGTAATACAGTATTACCATCCAAGTCATCTGCTCTTTCTGAGCACTGAACAGCTAAATCAGATCATGCAACTCTAAGCATGCTGCAACCTTGAAGTAATGTATCATGCTGCAGTTAATAGTTAGCGAAGCAATCTTCCTGGTTGAATGCACGCTGTAGCCAACATCATTCATAAATTTAAGTAAATTTCTGTGAACTATGCCAACCTTAAAATCTATCAGTTTAACTATGCAGCTTTTTATTTATATATTTTTTATCAGATGATTGTGATTAGAAATGCAGCTACAACACTGAAGCACACAACATTGTTAATTTGTCTTATACCATACTAGACACAATAAAGTGACTTTCTTGTGAAAGGAACTTTGTCTTCATTAGATAAGATAACTCAAGGTGGTGTGAATTCTGGGTTAAGTGCTGGTTGCATTCAGTATCCTGATATAATTACAGCGCTTACCAAGTGCAGTCATTTACCTCATGTATTCTAGATGATTCTACGGTTTATGAAAAAAATAAATAAAAACACAGTTTTAGGATGCATTCCATAATATTTAGCCTGAATGTCTATATTATTTTAAGTTTTGTAGATTTTTGGTTAAATACTTTAACATTTATTATTACTTTAATTGTACTTGTTTACTTTATTTTGTTAACTGGGAGGTTTCTTCTGAGAACATGGCCATTTTTCAAGAGATGTCCAAGTCAGTATTTATACAGACTGTGATCAATTAAATCAACAAAGTGGAAAACTCCCCTGTTTCACAATAACAGATACTGCAAGATGCTTTGGCAGATGGGACATTGCTTTAGCTTATAACTAAAATTTCAATTCAACATGAGAAAATGCTGAAAACAAAGATATGTCAACCTTGTTGCAGGGACATTCAGCAATTGGAATGTCCACAGAGGTTCCTCACTAAATGGCAGGGTATAAGTAACATGTCCAATGCATACTGCCTCAGTGCCCTATCCCTGTATTTTGTCTCCTACAGGATGTTGAGATGAGATCTATGTCTGGCATACAAGGCATTGTCAGACCCCACACTGATGGACCTCCTGCATATCCGCAAAACGCACAGCACCAGAATTACCCATTCTAAATATTTAAACCTTGCCTGTGATATAAATAATGAAGCAATGTTCCTCCCTAACCCAGTTCAAGTTGGACAATTGGAAGGGGAACATGAAATTCATTCCTGGTTTGGCACCTATATCTCTAATGGACACAGGCAGCCTGTAAATGGTTCATCTTCCAGGCACCTGCTTGTAAATGTTTCATCCCCCAAGTACTTACCAAGGATACCAGAAGTTGTCAGACATTTGGGATGTGTGGCTAGACTTAAAAAAGGCCCTTGTGGTCATTAGCCTAATAAACATCTATGAACCTATGCAGCCACGGTTTATTGAGGAAAGTTAAGCACTTTCATTCCCATGGTATAAAATGCAACATCATCAGAACACTGATGAAGTTCCATTTTACACTGTGAGAATTAAAGAGCTTAACTTTCCGCAGTAAACTGTGGCTATATTACCAAGTTGATGTGCCTTGTTTGTTTTCAACTTTGCTTTAGCTTCTCATTCAGAGAATAGGAAGGGATGATGAAACAGGAAAAATGCATATAATTAAATCCATGCAATGCTGTTGAGTCATATCTGACTCCTATAGAGACCCCTTGAACTGATGGTGCCATCCACAGTTTACCAAGCAAGAAATGGTAAAAGAAAAACAACACTTAATATGCACAGGAGGTTTTTGTAGACAACGGTAGGTTTTATCACAAAATTTATCCATGCTAATGCTCTTAACTCTAGTTATGTAAGAACTTGTATTCCTTTTTTTGTCATGGGTAACAGAAATATTGTTTGACCTAGTTTTTTAAGGTATAAAGTGATTAATGAGCAGAACTAGAAATGCTGTTGCACATACAAGATTTGAAACTGAAGGCAAATTATTCATGGATGTGAACAAGCCCCTGTGAATATTTTCTGTGTAATTACTGGCATCAAATAGCATATTACAGCATCAATATGTATCAAGTTCAGCTACGACTACAATTCTGCAAACACTGATGTGAAAATTGTCATTGCTATGAGATTTTCCACTTATAAAAACACCATTAATTAAAAGGTTGGTACTATTAAGTTCATTTTACAGAGAAGTAATCTAATTTTTAATCTGCTGCCTGTATCTTTTATGGCAAAGCAAGATTATATAAACATAAACCAGTTACGTAAATAAAAAATAATTGTGAACCCAAAATTTAATCTGTTGCAGAATCTTCATTCCACAATGCTTTACTAATGCATGTGATATTGTTTTCCCTGGTAGAGCAATGCACAGTATTCTTACTATGAACTTAAGGTTGCTATGAATACAAAAAGAAACTAAAACTTTTTTCATTTATGTCAGAAAATTAAGGGGTAATGTTCAACAATGCACTGAGCTCATCTATAGTAATATTACACGCATCCATCCCCAGGATATAGCCACTATATTATTGAATAGATTCAGTGGTAGAATTTCTGTCAGAGGCTAAAAGTGTCTTTGCATGGGACCAGACAACATGCCAGGCTGTATTTCCATTAGTGTCAAGTATGAACTATCCCAGCCTGTTCTTCAACTGTTGAACCACAGTCTGTCCACAGGGTGTGATTCTGATGCCTAGACAACAGGTGATGTGTCTCCTCTCCAAGGGTGGCCTCTTTACAGACCCAAATAATTATAGGCCCATCAGCCTCACCAGCCTTAAAAGTAAATCCATGCAACTTATCATAGCAGAACCAATTTCTGAAGAAATGGGCAACTTAACTAATCTAAACCATCATTTGGTTTTGGGAAGGGCATGTCCTGTCTCGTGAACCTAATAAACACCTTTGAAAACGTCACAGAATCTGTGGACAGTGGTTACTCTGTGCACGCACCTTATTTTGACCTGGCCAAGGCCTTTGACACTTTGACAGTTGGATAAACTTAATACAAACCCCACAGGCTGTCCACTGGATTGCAAACTGTTTGTCCAACAGATCCATATATTGAAAGATGATGGTACCTTTGATTGCTCACCCATTGAGAATAAATTGTTCCAAATAGGGCTAAGATATGCACATATGTGATGTACTGAAAATAGTCTTAATCTAAATGAGAAAAGCATTAGTTAAATAAAGTTGCTCGAACCTCATCTGTTCTAAGTGGCACTTCTCTGCAAACAGATACGGTCATAAGAATGCTGGGTGGTTATGTAGACAACTCACTCATTTGATCATCATGTTTCAACCAAGTCAGGAAATCCTTTTATCTGGGCAGTTAATTTCTAGGGGAATATCTTCATAATCCAAAGAAGTCATTTTACCACTATACTCTTCTGTTATCAGACCCATCATTGAACACAGTGCCCCCTTTATTATGTACAAATCCAAGCATATCGCTCATCTAGAAAGGCCACAACTATTTTTCCCCACACAAGAAAAAAAAAAAAAAAACGCCTTAAATCTTTCAACTATCCTGCTAGAGTAGCACAACTTTCCTTATAGTCAGCAATCTAGGGTTGCTCTGAGATGACGTGTCTTGCTTTTCAAGCCATGAAGACATAATCCTATTTGATCTCCTATTTCTTCATAAAACCAGTGGCTTTACAAACACCTGTATTAGGGACTTAAATTTAAACAAAGAAACAAGATTTGCCAGAGGGATAGGCTCGTAACTTAATTTATTCTCAGCCTATAGAATAACTTACCACTACAGGTCACAGAAAATAAACTTTTGTCTATCTTTTAAGGCTAGTGCTGATAATTTGCTAGATATACATTTGCACCAGGTTTATCATGTATGGTCCTGTTTGACGTAGGACTTGGCCAGTATTAAGTTGTAAAGGGTGTGAACAACTTTTAAGTGTGTCTAGTTAAAGGTGTATATGGCAAGATATATCACTGTCCCTGTGATCACTTGTCTAGTATTTTCTCCATGTTCCTATGTTTATATAAGTAGAAGCACTTCCCAGCCATCATTCTGTATCACGTAACTGGAAATGCATTATCGCCAGTAGGGAGTCTGGGTTATATTCTGACCATTTTTCTTACAGGGTATATACCCAGGTTCACCCTGTTGCATATAAATGCTAGCAGGGATAAAAACTCCATTTTTAGATCTCATCCTGGGCATTATCCTGTCTAAATTATCTTGAGAGTGTTTACTCCCATATGTAAATTTCATTCTTACTCATTGTAATGATGTACAAATTGTTATGACTGAACATATGCCAATCCCCATCTAAACTCAAATTTCTTGACAGTGTTTTGCTGTCATGTTCTCTGTATATTACCAGTCTCCTGGCATCAGACAGTAAATTCCTTTGCAGTGTATTTTATTATTTTTAACAGGAGATCTTTTCTCTCAGTCTAAACCTTCAGATGTCCTGAACAAATTGCTAGTAATCTGCTTCTCTGAACCACCTCTTTGTTTCATACATATTATCTTATAACCTTGTTTCCATGAAGAAGCACTTCTCAGAAACAATAGAAAATAAAGCATGCCAGATAATCAGGTTATTAATTAAGAAATAAATACCACTGAAATGTGGTGAATGTTGTGTTTATCTGTAGCATAGTCTAATGAAGCAAAGTCTGAGCCACTTCTTTGCAATTTATTTCAGTTATGACTGATCCATTAAAACGTTATAGTCTATTAATTATATAAATGAATTGTGTTTGTGCATGTCTTTTTAAGTGGTATTGTGTTTTGGTAGATAGCAGTGTTTCTGTTTGCTGAACATATGCATGGTTGTATTACCATTGCTTGGGTGAGACTAGTTAGATTCAAACTTCTGAATAAACACAAAAAGCTGTTGCTAATAAAATGTTATGCTACGGAGTTACCAATGAGTGCACAGTCACCTCTGAATAAGGACAAGTTAATCCAACCACAAAAAACAGCTACACGTCCGATAACAACAGCTCCACACCATCGTATAAGTAATTCCACAACTCCAAGGTAAAAATTGAAGCTTTTATTGCAATAAAAATAAAAGCCAATGCCACTAAAAAGAATGGTTAAGTGCTTTCACCCATACGATATGGGCTTCTTCAGAACACCTTATCTCTTTCAAAAGACGCTTAATATAACTTTTATGGCGCCAACAACTACTGATTCAAACATTTCCGTTCCTACAAATTTAAAGCAGTATTGCCTATCTAAAAAACATCACACTACCTATAGAAAGGCATATACTCAGAATCCTAACTGTTTAAAACTGATAAAAATACATTAATCTAAAAAATACTGACACTATTAAATGTAATATTTGTTAGAATCTGTGCCGCTGTTAAATATACTCCGCGATCGTTACTTTGTATTCACCCAATGTGAAACTATAACAAATAGTAACTATTGCAAAAAAATTGTAACTATTGCAAAGAAATTGATAACATTCAACTGTTTCCAAAAAAACTGCTTGTTAAGTGAAAATTATACAATGACATCATGATGCTTTTATGAACATACTTAAATGAGCGTGAAATCGGTGAATATATTCACGCTTCACTCTACGTATGAAATTTGTACGTGTATAAATCTGGTTGTCATTTTTCTATGCATAACAGACATTTGACAATTTTGTTAATTTGCTACTGAACCTTAGTTGATGTCAAACAGTAGCTAAAAATAAAAATAAATGCTTGCCCATATTATGTCCACATAACAACTATATCTCCTAGAATTTCCTAGCATATACCTGCTCTCTGTTTCTTAAAGGGCCGAACTTTATAAACCAATATTAATAAAATAAAGTATATGTATACTAACTAAAAACAACTACCTATATGTATGTATATATGCATAATAACCTATTCATCTCCAAATAAGAGGGACATAAAAAGTGAATACTGAGGGAACATAAGAAGTGGTCCTAACTCATATCCAATATAGGCTTGCAAGATATATAACCATTAAGCCCTGGGGGTGAAGTGGTGTCAAGGTATAACTGCCACTAAGTCTCCCTATAACTTAATAGAGTCTTGTAGTCTCTTCCTCGGGAATCATTCTTGATGGTGTCTAGTATAGCAAATTTAAATTCATGTGTCTGACCTTTCATTTCTATGTGGCTATATAAAGCACTTGTAGGTTCCCTCTTCCTTATATTGTACATGTGCTCATATATACATTTTTTTTAGGCACCTCTCAGTCTTCCCTATGTAATAACCTGTACATTCCTTGCACATTGCTATATATATCACCATTTTAGTATTGCAATTCCCTTTAACAAATTTAAGTTTAGATTTAGATGAATTTTGTATCACTATTTCTTTTTTGTCTGTAATGTAACTGCATTGATTGCAAGAACCACATTTTGTAGTATACTGAGTTCTTTCACTGCTACTGTCTTTTCTTACTGTTCTATGTTGTTCTAAATAACTTTTTATGTTCTTTCCCATCTTGAAAACTATTCCTGGTTTACTACCTATGATTTCGGAGAGACTTTTGTCACTGGTAATCAAATACCAATATTTCATTATAATTCCAGTGACGACATCGACAATAGGACTGTATAATGTAATGAAAGATCTCTGATGATGGTCTGTCCCTTTCCATTCCCTATTAGTGTAATTAATAGATTTAGTTGCTAAATTGTTGTCCGTTCCAGATGCAAAAATTGGTTTGTATTTGTTACCCCTTTCTTGTAACACATATTTGTCCACTTCATTCAACAAATTTTGTGGGTATCCTCTCTCTCATAAAACATGTTGTTAATATGTCTAATTTTCTCTACTAATGTATCATAATCTGATGTCATACATGAAGCTCTTATACATTGTCCTTTCTATATATTATATTTTAACTTAGAAGGGTGAAAACTACTGTATTCAAGGTAGTCATTCGAGAAAGTACCTTTCCTATATATTTTGGAATACAAACGCCCTTCATGTTTATATACATATGTATCCAAACAGACAATACCCTCCATACTTTGAGAATATGTAAATTTAAGAAAGTCACTACTATTATTCAAAAATTTGATGAATTCATCCAGTTTGTCCATACTTGAATTCCACAAAATGTAAATGTCATCTAAAAATCTCGAGTAGTGAAAGATGTCAGAGAAGTGTGAGCTAGAGAACAAGATGTTGTCTTCCCAATCAAGCATCAACAGGTTAGCGAATATGGGAGTGCACGCTGCTTCCATAACCACACCCCTGGTTTGCCTAAAATGCTCACCCTCAAAATATATAAAGTTGTTATCCAACACTATATTCATTAATTCCATAACTAGACTGACTTCTTCCCAGTTTATATCCGAATGCTTCATAATGCTATTACAAAAAGCTTCAAGTCCTGCTTGTTTGGGAAAACATGAAAAGAGATCAGTGACATCTATGGTTTCAAAGATAAAACTGTTGTTCCAAGATTGGGTGGGATACTTCCTCAAGAATTCCCACGAGTCTTTAACCATATGTGCAATTTTATTGTATATGTGTTTCAGTCTAACGTCTATAAATTTACCCATCGGGAAAGTTTTCAACTTACTGCCCAAAATTATAAGTCGAAATGGGAGATCTATCGCATTCTTATGAACCTTTGGTATACCCACCAATGTGGCAAGCCTAGGATACTTAACTTTCAAAAATGTATATATATATATATATATATATATATATATATTCTACCATTTATGTAGAATTCTTCAATATAGGAATCGATTCTTTGATATGCAATGTTAATCTCATTGATAGAAACTGGTTCATAATTACCTGAACCATATAGGATGTCATACATTCTTTTAGTAAATTCAATGTTGTCATATAAAACTACCCCACCGCCTTTGTCGGGTTTCATTACCCTCACCCTAGTATCAGATTGGAGTTTGCATAGTGTATATCTCTCCTTTGTAGTCAAATTGCTAGTGAATACTTTCCTGTATTCACTACGTAAATTGTAAATCTCTCTAGTCACTATTTTTTCATAAACTTCTATAGTTGAGTGATTAGGAGGGACATAGGTACTTTTGAGACTAAGTCCTATGTCCACATTACCTATTTCCTTATACATGTCCCTATGAATATTGGACATGTCGTTATACATAATTGCTAAATTCATTTTCCTAGTGAATTTCTTAATTTCACATAAACAATTGACTAAATCAAAACGGGGGGTCGGTATGTACTTCATCCCCTTTGCCAATAAACTAAAGTGTGTACTATGTATACTTTTATTGGAATAGTTGTAAATATTAAAACCATTTAATGTGTACATACTGTCCTTCACTTTAATAATATTGTCAACATTACTATTTATATCTATCCCTTTTTCTGCCACCTCCTGTCATTGCCCCATTCCTTCTGTTTGTCCTTCCCCCTCGGGTAGTATTGGTTTTGATAACTCTTCCTGTATGGTTGCCCTTGTTGTACCTGATCTCGCCAGAAATGTGGTTTGTTATAATGCTGTTCCCTATTTTGAACATTGTCTACATTCTGTTCATTCTGGTGTATCATATTGGAAGATCCCCACTTGACTTTTTCTCGAAACCAATTATATGCCATCCCTTTCTTATATTGTTCCACATATCGATAAATCTTTTTCTGTTTATTTTCACAAATATTGTGTATCCATCTTTCTGCCATGTTGAATTGTTTGCAATATAGCCTTTCCCATTCAGAGAACAATAAATCACTAGTAATTTTTTTGTTTAAATTCTCAGTTTCCTGTACTAATCTGCTTAACTTTTCATCGTTATACTTTATAATCATATTCATAAATTTAACACCACAATCATCAAAAAATTGGTTAAAATCACAAATTGCATTGTCTGTCAGTACTATTCCCATAGGTATTTTAAAAAAATCTCATACCCTTGGGTACAATGGTGCTGCGGTAGCATTGTCGCCTCACAGTAAGATGTTGTCCTGTTCAATTCTCAGCTAAAGCGTCTTCTGTGTGGAGACATGCGTGAATGGGCGTACCTTCGTTGAAGGTCGTGCGTCAGGCTTGGCAAGTTGGTACGTAAAAATCTACTGCCAGTCATTAGCGGACCAAAGTTCTGCTGTGGCGACCCCTAACCAGGAAAAGCCAAAAGATACAAGATACAACAACATTTCTGTAAATAGGCATTATCTGCCTTAAGACCATTAATGTTTTTTAACTTCTTCCCCATTGTAAAAATCATATCCTTTAAAGTTCCCGATACTTCTGAATTGATATTGTTTCTGTCAATATTCTGAAATATAATATCATAGTTACAGTCAGTACTCAAAAATTTGTTGAACTGTTTTACATTATTGTTACCAGCTCCTCCTACAGTTGTCATAGGATTAGTTGAGGAATTTACAGTACCTTTAAGTTATTGTTCATTCCTACCAACTACATTAGAATATATCTTTGTAGGAAAAACTCTCTTGGGCTTGGTGCCTAAACGCTTTGATCCCTCGTCAACATCATAAATGGAAAAGTCGAATGTAAAATCCGAAATGTTGATTTTACTACTGTTAAGTGGCTCTGTTGTATTTAATACTTGTTCAATGTCAATGGGGCAACTCCTAGCCCCAGTACCCTGTCCACTGGGAATGGGATAACTGTCCTCGATGTTTTCAAGTCTCTTAAGTGAGCCTACTTCAGCCCTTGTTTGTATTTTTATCAGTTTTAAACATTAGTTAGGATTCTGAGTATATGCCTCTCTATAGGTAGTGTGATGTTTTTAGATAGGCAATACTGCTTTAAATTTGTAGGAACGGAAATGTTTGAATCAGTAGTTTTTGGTGCCATAAAAGTTATATTAGGCATCTTTTGAAAGAGATAAGGTGTTCTGAAGAAGCCCATATCATATGGGTGAAAGCACTTAACCGTTCTTTTTTAGTGGTGTTGGCTTTTGTATTTATTGCAATAAAAGCTTCAATTTTTACCGTGGAGTTGTGAAATTACTTATACGATGGTGTGGAGCTGTTGTTATTGGACGTGTAGCTGTTTTTTTGTGGTTGGATTAACCTGTCCTTATTCAGAAGTGACTGTGCACTCATTGGTAACTCCGTAGCATAACATTTTATTAGATTCAAACTTCTCCCACTGCAGTATCTCAAAAGCCAACATTTATGTAACAGGTCAAAAGTCACAGCTGTTGCATAGTAGAAAGCACAACCCAACAGGGAGGAAATCCCCTCAGTCCCCCCCATGGATCATTGTCCCCCTACACCCCACTTAATAATATACTAGCTCTGTGATTCCATACCTTAGGGTGAGAAGTATTAAGCTAAACGTCTGGCCTGACTGGGACCCAGTACAGTAGGAACATCACCCTTTTCCTCTATGCTTTTGGAGCCGCCTCCAAAGATATACCCCAGAATTCTGTTTCCTGCCACCACTGTGCTTTTACTCAACTCCTAGTGGTGTTCTAATCCAGGTGTCATCAACCCCATTTTTTGCACTTTTTAGTTGCTTCCTTAGACTCCTCCCCCATCCTCTGTTGCTGTACCTGTCTTTAAGGTTGATCCTGGCCTGAGGCTTGCCTGAAACAAACACAGTGAATAGCACAGGCCCAACCTCTGCAGTACTCCATTAGTCATTTTCTTCCCTCCTGCCATCAGCCCTCTTTCTACAACCCTCTCTCTGCAACCTTTCACCAATGCAGTAATCAACTTCTTAGTGTTAGTCTTACCAACCCCCTATAACTTACCTATCAGCCTCCTGTGGGGAATTCTTTAGGGACATTAGTTAATTCCAGATAGACTACAAACACAGGTAGCCCTTGTGATGTCCCCACTCTGTCAGTAATCAAGGAGCCTGCATCCTCAGCACTGGCACTTGAGAGGGACATTCACTTGGAATAAAAATGGATACATCCAGCATTTTTAGATGCAACTCTCTGCATCAAGCACAATTTTCCTTAAGAGCAGAAAGGGAACACACTCATTCCAGGGTCTGGTAAGACTCCCCACTGGCACAGCTGTAGGGTTGAGTCCTCAGCTGAGTATCCAAGCCAAGTCTCCCAGCACCCTGTCTGTGAAACTAGTGTTTCTTGTCCCTGCTTAAAGTAGCCGGCACACACACATTTTCAGATTTGATTCTCACACACACACAACACTAGGAAAGGCTGGCACAGATTTACTAGCTATGCCCCCTTCTGCCTAGACAATAAGGTAGTTACACTGACACCAGATGCCCCAAAGCCAGCTACTCTAAGGCTCTTGCAAGGGTACCCAGTTATACTGAGTGAAATGAATACTAATACAAATGGTAATGTTGACCAAACAGCCAGGCTTTCAGGAGTGGCCACAATGTCACCAATAGATATAAGTACTCTCAAAGGTTAAAATATTCTCTGAAGGACCAGCCACAATGAAAAGTCTAAATATATTTAATAATAAATAATGGAACATGAAAATACTAAATATATGTTTACAAGAAACAACAGAGTTTCTGTCACAGGAAATATTAATCATAACACAGGTGGACAGGTTCACACAATTACAATAAAAACAATATTGAACTACTCTCACTATGTTTTCCTGACTGATCTAAAGAATTATTATTCTCTGGTTACTTAACAGAGCATGGCAAGATGAAGTTAGGATGGCACAGTGGTGCAGCGGTAGCATTGTTGCCTCACAGCATGAGGTTCTCTGGTTCTCTTCTTGGCTGGGGTGCCTTCTGTGCAGAGTCTACATGTCCTCCCTGCATTATTGTGGGTTTCCTCTGGGTGCTCAGGTTTCTTCCCACATTATAAAGACATATATCTGGAGCATTTCTTCCCGTTTCTCCACTGAAAATTGGCTTCGTTCCAAGTCAGACTTTCCTGGTTAACAAATGTTAAATACATTTAAAAAATAAATAAAATTAGGTAACAGAGCCTTCTTTGTCAGGTTACAAAAACAAAATGTTCTGAGACTTCAATCACATGTAGTATTAAACATTTTTAATGATGGATTAAAGAATCACATTACATACATCTGGTCATCTGACTTCTGGTTCACATGCTTTCCCCCCTGGCTAGAAGCTGTCAGTATTTAGCACTTATATGTCAGTAATACACACACACACACACACACACACACACACACACACACACACACACACACACACACACACAGCTTTGTTAAGATCTGTTGCAGCTCCTGGAAGTCATAAAACAATTTCAAACCTCCACCCTTCCAGAGTAACAATTAGTTTCTTATTATTTTTCAAAGTGAGGGGGATTGTGATTAACCTCTTCTCTTCCAGTATCCTCTATTACAATATATACATTTCAACGGTTACAATAATACATGTACATTTCCTCCTCTGTACAGCAGGGCACACTATTGATACATTTTTAACACAAGCAACTTTACAAAAACATTTTCAACACAAGCATCTGTACAAATCAGCTTGATATTCAAATAACTTATACTTTTTTACTGAATTCCAGCTAGCTGTGCTGGCATATGTTACACATCCACTGCCCTACCTCTCTTGGCATAGCTGGCAATACCTCAGATCATCACAGTCCTATTCAGTTACTCCTTTAAATCAGTGACAGTAGAAATTGATAAGGTTTAACTGATCACTTCTTCTGGACATGAAGGTATTAATGCTAGAAGTCTAAACCTCAAAATGCACTCTCTCGGGGCACTTCTAAAAATGGAGAACATCTATATCTGTGCAGTAACTGAGACCTGGTTCAAGGCTCCAGAGAGCACCCCTGCAATACCAGGCTACAGCTCTTACCACACTTTTCGGCCACCAAACCAGGACCGAAACACTAAAGGTGGAGAAGTGTCCCTATCCACCAAGGATATTAATACCTCCAGGCAAGTTGCCCAACACAATGCATCTGAAATTCTACAGGTAAAACTAATACTAGGTAAACTGCAATTCAAATTGTAGCTTGCTACAGATCCCCCACCATGCCCCAAGATTCTCACTACACCTTTCTAAACATACTGGAAAATATTAAGATAAAACCAAACACCCTAATACTGGGTGATTTCATCTACCCTGCCATTAATTGGGAAAACTATTTGGGCACCAACACCTTAGCCCAATGGTTCTAGGAATTCATAAATTCCAATGCCCTGGATCAACTAATCCATAGTCCCACCAGGGCCTCAAATATCCTAGACCTGGTGATTACCAACATGGGAGATTGATGCTCCACACCAGTGGTCACCCCCTCGTTGGTCAGGTCTGACCATAAGCTAATCACCCTTGATGTTCACATCACACCTCCACCCCCCCCAGAAGGGAAACTACCATAAAAAACTTCTGCAAAGCTAACTTCATGCTACTCACGTCAGAAGTGGCAAACTTCATGACACCCATGCAGACGGGAACTGAAATTTCGACTGCTGAATCCTACACTAAGGCACTGTACGAGCACATCCACTCAAATAGAACCAAGATGCTCTCCTTCAAAAAGAAGAAGCCAATCTGGTGGTCCCCTGCCATAAACAAACTATACAACAGAAGGAAGAAACTGTTGCAGAAAAGAGGAAATTTTCAGGATGCAAAATACTCCCTTAACAGCCTCAGTAAGAAGCTGAGATATCTCATAAATACCTCCAAAGCTAGTTATGAAAATAAAATTGCCAAAGATTCCAAGGACAACCACAAGGCATTCAATAGTTATGTCAAGAACCTAAATGGCAATGCTCAGATCTGTTCTGAGCTACAACAGAATGGTATTAAATATACTGATACCAAGGATATTGCTAATATCCTGGTAGATCGATTCAGTGCCAACTTCACCCCCCTCTCACCCCCTAAAGGGCCCAGCTCAGTACCAAAAGATTGCTAAATTCTGGTAATCATGGCCACACAGGTAAAGACACACTCTCCAAAGCTAGGAATACAGCACCCATGGGACCAGACGACATCCAGGGCTGTGTACTACATGAACTACAAAATGAACTGGCACCTCACCTAAGTGTCATGTTTAATCATAGCCTCACCTCTGGCTTTGTGCCCAATGAGTGGCGCACAGCTACAATTATCCAACTCCACAAGGGGGGATCCACCTTGGATCCCGGGAACTATTGTCCCATCAGTCTGACGAGCCTGATCTGCAAAGCCATGGAATGCATTACCATGGAACTTACAAACAAAGACATTGGCAACCTTCAAACACTGGACCCCACCCAGTTTGGTTTTGTAAAGGGCCGATCTTGTCTCCTCAACCTGACTGACTTCTTCTAATCAGTATCCAGAGCCGTGGATGAGGGCAAGGCAGTCCACACAACCTATCTGGACCTCGCCAAGTCCTTCAACACCATCCTCCACTCTGGAATAATAGATAAACTTACTAAGCTGGGCGTTAATCCCTATGTCACTCGATGGGTTGCCAACTGGCTTACTGACAGAACCCACACTGTAATAGTAGCCGACTCAAAAATCCAGCTCCAGACAAGTGACAAGTGGAGTACCTCATGGTTCAGTCCTGGGACCGCTCTTGTTTGGCATCTACTTCTCTGAAGTACAGGCCAGCACTAAGGGACTCTGGCTAACAAAGTATGCAGATGACTGCAAACTGGGAGCCATTATTGAATCCCCAAATTATGTGGATATTCTACAAAAGGGCCTTACAGAGACAGATGCTTGGTGCCAGAGCCATGGGCTCAAGCTTAATGCCAAGAAATGTATAGTTATCCCCTTTGGGAAAAACCATGTACCCATGAATTACCACATAAGTGGCAGTACACTAAACACCAAAAGTGTGATAAGGGACTTAGGGACACAAGTGGACAGTGGTCTCACCTTCAATAACCACATCGCCACAACAGTCAGGAAATCCTTCTCTGTGGCACACCTCATCATTAAGGGCTTTTCATCCAGAAAAAAGGAGGTCATTGTCCCACTGTACTCATCCCTCATTAGACCCATTATAGAGTACAATGCCCCGGTTGGTATGTACCTCACAAAACATCTGCAACAACTGGAAAGGCCACAGAAATACCTCACTAAAAGAATCACAAGCCTAAAGCAGATGCCCTATGCTGACGGTCTAAAAAAACTCCAGCTATACTCTGTTGCATATCGCCTGCTCAGAGGCGATCTCTGCTTAACATACAAGGCCATGTCAAACCCAGAGCTGTTGGACATGCTACACCTAAAGAAATCCCAATCCCTCAGAGCCACATGCTCCAGGGATCTAAACCTGGTCATCACAATGAGCAAAACATGCTGGAGGGATAGGTTCCTGACCTAGAGACTCCCCATACTCTGGCATAGACTGCCCATACATGTCAAGCTGAGCGCCTATTTGGACCTCTTCAAAAAAACCTTGACGATTGGATGGGAGATAGGAAATTCACCCCAGGGATCACATCAATTGCCCTGTTAGACTGGGTACCAGGGAAGTAATAGTCAGGGAATTGTTATGGCTTGTCTTGTATAGGCCCTGATTTATTGTTGTCATGGAGATTGTCATTTAGGAAAACACCCCTTAAAATTCTATTCTCATCTCCCCCGCCCCCATGCTGTTAGACAAAAAGAACAGTAATTTTCCCAGCTTTTCCTGATCCCTCCTTGTATAAGGACAGCACATTTGTTTTCCATTCATCAGGCATTTATGCACTGACCAGTGGTCTGTTGAACATCCTCTTCAGGGGACCAAAAGGCACAGTTACCAGATTCTTGAAAGCTCTGGAAGGTAGGCTATCTGGTCCATGTGGCTTATCCTTCCTTATGGCAGCCATTTCCCTCTGTACCTCCTCCCTCTCTATCCTATTATTTGCCCACTGCTTTTCTCAGTCTGTCTTCTTTGCCAAGATGGAACCCTTTTTCTGTCTTCTTTTATGAAGAATGAAATGTTTTCCCAATAATTCCATGTTAACCCTGTTTTCTGTGATCTTCCCCTGTCTTTGTTCAACCCTGCTAGCTTTGACCATCCTTTCTTACTTTCTGCAGTTTAGCTATATAATTCCTTTCCCCTTTTCCACCACCTTTTCAAATGGTACCTTTGCTATTTTCACCATATTCCTTCTCCCGCTGAGTCTCTCTGCATCTCCACCCTGTCCTTCCACCTTTTGTTTACTCTGTATTTTTCCTCAGTTGCTAACATCACATGCTTTGGTAAACATAGTAGCCTTCTCCTCTTTCTGCCTCTTATTTGTACCCTTGTTCATTGCCATGACTGCTCCATCCCTGACCGATGTACTTAGGATATTTTCTCACCCAGTTTACCTCTGATTCCCCACTAATTTTTACCTTCTCCCCCAACATAGTATAATGCATCCCCTGACATCACACACAATCATCTTTGCCTCTCTGGTTTTGTCCTTCTCCACGCTAAACCATACAGTGCCACAATACTGTTGAGTAATGGCTCCAAGGCATCCCTTAGTTGGAATTCAAATATATGATGAGAAATTTAAAAGTACTGTGTCTAGCTGGATAGGTCAAGTATTCTAAACCTAGGATTTTGCGGAGTCTCTGATGCATGCGGGGGATTATGGACTTTGCTTTGATGATGTTAAGGACTTGGTGTTTATCATTTAATCATGTCATTATATCCAGAATGTCCTTTTTAGGGTAAATTTGATTTGTGAGTTACTAGATGATTAATAACAAAAGAACCACATCCTCTGCAAGATATGGAGCTGATTTCTTATATATGTATATGGCTGTACTTGATATAATTGAACCACTTGGCCACCATGGTGAACTTTGCCACTTTCCCCATTGTAGTGCAATTTCAGAGTTGGTATAATTTTCTAGGGGGGTGTGGGTAGTTTTGATTTGCTTTGTTTTTTTGTTTTTTGTGGAGCTGAGCAAGTGTTTAGTTTCCTGGAGTTCCAGTTTGGTGATCCAAGCATTCGTTGAATGCATGTTTCGGCAATGTTGTCTCGACATTTAGTGTTTTGGGTAAGTGGGATTTCAATTATATCAAGTAGACCCATTTATATATATGTTTGTTTACTGATGATTTCCAGATAGGCATTGCTCATCGATAGTGGAAGCTTGCTGAGAAAAGCTCCAGGAACCTAAAATGAATCCATATATAATGACTTGAAAACAATAAGAATGAAACACTTCATCTTACAGTTGTACATAGCAATGTGGATGGGGAGTATTTTATCAATGATAGGCTGTGGCCTATGTAACTGTAAATTGATAGAATGCTGGAAAGGTAACAGCATGGCTTTTCAATCACTATAAATTAAAAAAAAAGTGTTTATGCAATCAACAAGGCATATAATAATCAGCAAATGTTATGTTGAGTGTGATACCACAGTTCTTGAACTACTCTACTTCAAATATTTACTTTATATACATGAGCTGTAGCCTTGAATGACATGCAGATCTGTAGGAGGAATGATTTAAGAGGAGCTAAGACAAAGGATTTAAAAGGAAAATTAAGACTAATGGGATGGAGCGAGGAGGATGAAGCATGGACATTATGGCACATGTTTGTGACAAGGAAGTTAAAGTATGAAAGGGGACTGATAATCATAGATGTCTGGGAAATGGAGTGAAAGGGGTACACTGCAGCAAGAGAGAATGAAGAGGACAAGGGGAGAGAGGGGAGATAGGGATAGGGTGAGGGGAGACAAAGATGATGAAAAAAGTAAAAAGGGAGAGAGATAGAAGAATAGAAAAGGAATCTAAAGGTGATGGCACACAAATGTCTCCACTTACTGTGGCTAAGATCTGGAAAATGCAGTGAAAGAAAGGAGCATACTGATGCATTTTCCTGACTTGGCCTGGGCTGCATGCATTCTGGAATATGATTACAAATATAATGGGGTGAACACATTGCTGATGAGTATGTCATTGTTTCAAATAAAATAATTTGATGACTTGGAACAAGATTTGTTTTAAAAAGAACCACAAAATCCAGCTAAAATTTGAGGCAGTATGCTGTAGGTAATATGAGATTTAGGACCTTTAATGTAAACAAAAAAAATCAGACAAATAAGTCCCCGCAATATACTATAGACCACTAGATACTCCAGAAATCTAAGATTCCACAAAAGATTCTGCCAGTGTTATTAATAAGAGTAATATTTTAGATACAGTACAGTCAAGGAAATAGTAAACAAATATTGGGGTATTCTGGTAAGTGACAAGAAAATAAGACACAGTGGGGATTAGAACTACCTCTTTTCTCTAAATGAGCTAGTAATCTTAAGAATTTATTGGAAACAAATACTTTAAGCATACTGAAGGACAATATAAAGGGTACAAAAAGGTATGGAAACTGCAAACAATGAAAATATATACTGGAATGTAAAGATCTGCATTTAAACAACCAAATGCAATCAGCTGTCTATGCTCAGGAAGGCTATTGCTATACAAAGGGAATAGTTTATTTGGCAAAGTGTTTGACGTGTGAAGCCTTCTATGTCGGAAAGACAGAGGGAGAACTAAAGAACCGCATATACGAACACTACTGTGAAATTTCAAAAAATAATCCTAACAATGCATTAGACAGACATTCTTCCATATGCGCTGGTTTCAACCAATTTTCTTTCATTATACTGGAAAAAATACCAATAAACCCTAGGGGCTCCTTGGAAGGACCACATTGAACTTAGAGAGCTAGTTGGCAGCTCAAAATAGATTCATCTTGTACCCCTGGCATAAATGAATATACCTCTCTGGTACCTGTCCTAAAGGAAAAAAGCCTAAAAGTTGTGAACTTTTAGGCAGAGATATCATCCTACATCTACGCAGATAATATTTCAGGGGATTGTACTTAAATTTATGCACTTTATTTTAAAAAATCCTTACTGCAAATTTTTTTTTCACTGATTAGTTGGCGTTCTTATTTGTTTAAAAGGTTTATATCTTTTTAAGTAAACCTACAAGCTTCTTTTAACAGGAAAATATAATTTCAACTCAAACAATTTATATATATATATATATATATATATATATATATATATACACACACACACACACAACACACACACACACACACACACACATGTATGTGTGTGTGTATATATATATATATATATATATATATATATATATATATATATATATATTTTACAACAAATTTATGTTTTTGCCATTGTATTTAAAATCGCCTTGTTTTATATGTACTTTTATGTAATTTAAGACCAAGTTTTATATATATATATATATATTGTGATTAAAATTCAAATACTTTTGGTACTTTAGCACTTTAAAGTATAGTTTGACTTACAAATTAAGCTATTCCTTAATTAAACTGAATTGTTTTAATACTATATAAGCCTTAACTACATGAAATGAATGGATTCTGATGAAGTCTGCTGTTAATAGCAGACGGAAAGCTAATTGTGCAATAAAAGTTTTAATAGTAGTTTCCGTGGTGGTTTTGAGATATTTAGTATCATGTACTTCCTTTCCAGAATTGGTTTGCTATGTGTCGAGGTGGAAATTGGTTGCTAAACTTAATCTTTGTGGCACTAAATATTATAAGTGTGATGGCAAAAGCAACTGACAAGTATAATTGTAAAGGAATTAATGCAAAAACTGGACTCCATGTCAGTTTTTCACTGACAATTCCAGTGAAACATGTTAAGCAATGGCAAAGCAAATGAGTCATTTTTCAATGTCATGGATAAATAACCCCATAAAACCAAGCATCACAATAGTGAAACTTCAGAATATCGAACTTTCAGTATGTGATGCTCTGATTTAAAATGCACCCTCCACCACACAAGCAAACACTCATACACATACACCTTCCTCCCCACACTGCAACAAATCAACAAAACACACACACACACACACAAAAATACAAATCAAACCCACTCAACCTACATATAAGTAGGGGGGCAAGCCCCCTGCACTCCCCTTGTGGGGGGCTGCACCCCCCCATATCCCCGCTACTTATATATACAAACTCCGAGGTCGCACTGAAAAGAAAATGACACTGAACTCACTGCTACACACTCCACATTCCAGTTGCACAAACACACATTAAATATGTACGAACACCACCACTTTCAACACTTACACACTCACACTCTTACCTACCTACCCTAACCTACACCTACAACTTTCCAACACACTCATGTACACTCAAATCCCTACCCAAAATCCTTAAAAAAAATCACCTGAATCCCCAGCTATAACCACAAATCGGCAACCATCCCCATATCCCATAGCACACCTCACTTTACAGACACAGTAAACCACACATCATATAGCGCACCACAACGATCGCGGATTCGACATTTCCAAGTTCGGTCATATGCAGTTTTGGGCAACTGCACTTTCAAAACTTTCGTCTCAATTTTATTTATTTATTTTACATTTGTTAACCGGGTTAGTCTGGCTGAGATTTTGTCTAATTTTCAGCAGAGACCCAGGGAGAAAAGCCCCTCAGGACTAGAAAACAATTTATTAAATTTTAGTAACATAGAAGTAACAATCAGCTATAGGATCTTACAAGCAGAGAGCTGGAGAGAAAAAAGCTCCTCAGGCAATTCAGTTATACAGAGTATTAACAATTGGCAGACAAGTATGTGAGTTGTTGCAAACAAGGTTTATAACAATTAACAGTTAACAGATTAATTAACAGAAGAAAATGTGACTAGTTACAATATTATTTAAGCTGCTTAGAGCAAAATGAGTTAATAGTTAGGCAGATGCTTATTTAAAGTGGGTAGGATCTAGTTGTATAGGAGTTTGGAAACAAGAAAGGAAAGTAAAAATGGCTAGTAGGAGATGTAGGGGAGGTAGAGTATAGGAGACAGACTAGACAGGTAGGTTGTTTTGAGACTGTAAGAATTAAGAGTGCTTGGAGATAGAGGAAGGGATGAGGTAGAAGAGGCAGGGGAATAGTGTTAGAGATACACTGAGTGAGGTGATGAAATAGGTGAAAGGATGGTGGTTGGCTACAGTGGCAAGACCACTTTGTTTTTAGGTATTTCCTTGTGGCTAATTTGAAACTTTTGCTATGCTAGAGGAATTTTATTTCCATTTTAGTTGCTTATTCTGTTTCTTATAACATTTAAGTATTTTAGATACTGAATAACTGTTTTATGCAACTATTACATAAAATATAGGAAATTATTTTGTCCTAAATCTCAGGACATTTTCCATTTTTTTAATTTTTTGTCAGGACACAACTGCCCAAAGAGGGACTGTCCCTCGCAAAGTGGGGCAGGTGGTAACCCTATTCATGGGATATAGTGAGTTATCCTAGAGGGATGTGTGTCAGACAGTTAATAGATGATATGACCTGTCCTGTGGCACTTGTATTTGTTTTGTTTAAATTGAAATTCCTTGATTTCGGGTCTGAATTTAGCATAGGTCGATTAGATATTTCTGTGATATGTGGAGGGAAGGAGAGCCACAGTTTAGATGCATGAAAAGAAAAACTGTGGTGCAGTAGGCAGACAAGATGATGGCACAAATGGACACAAGGATATATTCTAGATGGCTGCTATCAAACATATATATATATATATATATATATATATATATATATATGAAAGTTCGAACATATGGTCTCGGCCATATGAGGTTCGAACTTGTAAAACTTCAATCTACTGAAGGGGACCCATATAGATATATCTATCTATATGGGTCCCCTTCAGTAGATTGAAGTTTTACAAGTTCGAACCTCATATGGCCGAGACCATATGTTCGAACTTGTAAAAAGTTCGAACACTGAATGAGATCTCCATACAGTGCGGAACTGGAAGATTTCCCATTTCCGCAATGTAGTGCAATCTCAGAGTTGGTATATTTAAGTAGGGGGTGGGGGGTGCAGGGGGCATAGGCCCCCTGCTACAGACGTTTAGTTTTGTTTTTTGTTGTTTTTTTTTTCTTTTTACTTCAGTGTTTGAACTTTTACAAGTTCAAACATATGGTCTCGGCCATATGTGGTTCGAACTTGTAAAAGTTTGATCTACTGAAGTAGATCCATATATATATATATATATATATATATATATATATATGCATGACTCCTCACACCTACACCCAAAAGATAGCCACATTCCTTGTACCACTGTAATGTCAGTCTGGCCTGAAACTGAAAGAGCAAAAGGAACACGCAGTAAGATATTTCAAGCTGCTGTTGTCACGATAGCAGCATGGCTCCTTACACCTACCCCCCAAAAAACTAACAACCTGGAATTGCATTGGATGTTTGATTGAACAAAGTGAAAAAAAATAGGGATCACATTAACACACTCCAGCATGTTACTCCTAAACAGTACATGGCCCCTAGACAAGCTAATATGACCTTGAGGTTTGAGAGAAAGTTAGAGAAAGAATGACCACATCTTACAGAGTACCCAGACAAGCTATATAAACATTCTGACTTTTATACAGGGCCATGGGTGTCATCAGGCTCCTAGAAGCTCTGAGGGTTGGATATTCTCATTATTCTATGATATATTTTTTATGCCTTATTTTTGAAAAATAATGATTTGCTACCTTTTACAACTGCTACCCATTAGGGTTATATATGTGCCCAGTATTATTGTAAGTGTTTAGAAATAAAAATTTGTTTACACACGCACACACCGCATTGATTAATACTTTAATATCCTACACCCTGTTATACAGTATTCCTGCTTAATGGTAAGGACATTTTCAGACATTCTGGGTTATAAATGGTTGTGTTACTGTACAAAACATCTGAAATTAATTTCATTTCTACTTTGCATGTTCACTGTAATCTTCAAAAGACATCAGTTTCTCCAGGCACAATTGTGTCCTCTAGCAGTGTTGAATCATTTGAATTATGCTTTCTGATCCTAAGATATTATTTTGAGCACTTGGTTGGTCTAGTATTACTTATTCCAGTTAATAAGGAAAGCATGTTTGTACTAATTAATTGACTGTATGTAATAGCAGTAAGGTAATCCCAGGAGTTATTTTTTTATTCATATTTATGACGAAAATACAATAATGCAGAGTATTATAAAATATCACATATTACAGTTGAGAGGTAAAATGCTGTTTACCTAAATCTGTTTTAATCATTCACATAATAGCCCCCCCCCAAAAAAAAGTACACCCCTCCCACCAAGTGGGAGTTCAGTGCTTTATGTCAGAGCAAAGAACAGTACCAAAGAGCCAAACTCTGATCTATTGGCAGTGAAAGGTACATATTACTTCCCTTACTGCGAGCCCAACTGTCTAGGTAGATATTGTCGTAAAGTGTAAAAGGCAAAGTCATGGAAGAAAATAAAGGTCAGGAGAAGCATTGTGAAGCAGGCGACTATCTTCTGTTTAGTCAACACCAGTTATCAGGTAACAGTTCTACGGTTTGTAAGTTATCAGGTAACATAGCTGTAGTTTGTACTCTGTACCCATATAATTATACTGTAATTATTTTATCTCATGAAATTTTCTGTACCTTATGCCTAACTAATCACATTGAGGGATCCCTTCAAACCTTAGTTATGATATAATGAATAGCTGTAAAAAGGCCTTAGAAATACCACACAGTCTGATTGGTTAACACAGACTAATTTTATTTTATTTTTTGCACACTGTGATATGCACTCTTGTGTATAAAACTTTCCTGCCAGCTTTCTGATGCTTTTTACCACTGAATAATTAAATGGGTACACTGGGGCTGTCATACTGTAATACTAAGAGTTGTTCTTGGTAAATGCAATATAAGTATGGCTTTGGCAAAATGGTTAAATTCTTCACCTCACATACACAAAGTACAGTGCTTGAGTCTGACATTGGGTTATTGGGCTAGGCTTGTAATAGTCTTAAGACTGATTGTCTAGTGTTTGTCTGTGCTGCGCACTCTCCTGTTTGGCATCTACTCCTCCGAGATCAAAGCGAATGTCAAAGGTTTCTTGCAGACCAAGTTTGCAGATGATTGCAAACTAGGTGCAGTCATTAAATCCAGCCAAGATGAGAACACCCTTCAAGGTCTAACACAGACAAACACTTGGTGCCAAAGCCATGTCAGTGTCAAGAAATGTATTATAATACATTTTGGGAAGTCAGCCACCCCCTCGGGTAACTATGTTATCAATAAAATACCCCTAAAAGTTGATTCACTAATCAGGAATCATGTAGATAATAACTTAGCCTTTGACCAAAATGTGTCCATGGTAGTAAAACAATCCTTCTATGTTGCTGAGCGTATAAGTAACGACATAGGTTCATAGGTAGGTACTAGGCTATAGGCCCTGGGGCCTATACAAGCCCAGCCAAAAAGGTAACCTGGCGTTTGCCACCCAAGAAAATTATTTTCCTGTGCCACTGTCGAGTAGAGCCACAGAGGTGATCCCGGGGTGAATTTCCTATTTCCCATCCAGTCATCAATATTTTTCTTGAAGAGTGCTAATGAGGAGCTTTGTTTGATATAGATAGGTAGTTTATTCCAGAGTATGGGAAGTCTCTGGGACAGGAATCTATCCCTCCGGCATTTTCTGTTTATTGTGGGGACAAGATTTAGGTCCCTAGAGCGTGTAGCTTGGAGGGATTGGTATTTCTTTAAGTGGAGCATGTCCAACAGCTCTGGGTTTGACGTAGCTTTGTATGTTAGGCAGAGATCACCTCTGAGTAGGTGATATGCGACGGAGTAAAGCTGGAGTTTTTTGAGACGGTCTGCGTAGGGCCTCTGTTTGAGGCCGGTAATCCTCTTTGTGAGGTATTTCTGCGGCCTTTCCAGTTGTTGTAGATGCCTTGTGAGGTACATACCAAAAGGGGCATTGTAGGTCCACAGAGGTCATCATACCACTGTACTTGACCCTCATAAGACCCATCATAGGGTATAATGCCCCCTATAGTATGTACCTGACTAGAAACATGTAGCAACTGGAGCTCCCACAAAGGTTACTTACAAAACGAATTCAGAGAGTAAACACAATGTGCTATGCTGATTGCCTCAAAGCCCTGTCTATTTATTCAGTGCAAGCCATCCCTGGACCCTGTTTTGATGAATCCTTTTCCCATCCACAAAACAAACAGCATCTGAACTACTAGATTACAAGACCTAAATTTTGCTTACAACATAAATAGGACATGTTGGAGGGACAGATATGTTTCTCAGAGAATTCCAATTCTCTGGAAAAGGCTCCCATCCATGTAAAGCAAAGTTCCTCCCTAACCCTATTTAAGCACAACTTGGACCAATGGGTGGGTAATTGGAAATTCAGTCATGGTCTGGTGCCCACATCTCTGATGGACAGAGGCAATCAGTAAATTACTCTCTATATGAATCAAATTTGTGGGTCACATTTGGGTTGTATGTTTAGGGTTATAAGGGTCCTGTTGATCGTTAGCTTAGTGTACACCTCTGAATGTGTATGTGTGTGTGTGTGTGTGTGTGTGTGTGTGTGTGTGTGTGTGTGTGTGTGTGTGTGTGTGTGTGTGTGTGTGTGTACACTCACAGTAATTATTAACAATCATCTTATTCATTTATTAAAAGAACTAGTATTTTAGTACAAGATCACTGTTCAATATATTTAAGCAATGAGGGTTAGATCGTCAGGCTATTAGCTTAATCCTTGTTCTTATACCACACTGCAAAGGATCAAACTACCTGAACAGATCATAGCTGAAATTTAAATAGCAAGAATAGTTTTAAAAGAGTCCTCATTTCAGTGACAGTGATTTTTAAGATTATGCATTATTACGGTGCCGTCGTCACTCAGACGATGCCTGAAGTTCTTAAATGCACATAAAGCAGTAATGACTTACAGGCATTGTATATGCTGAGAAATGCTGATTTGTCATAACTGCTGTACATGGGGATATAGGTTCATTCATCACTCGTATTGGTTTGCATTGTGTAAGCAAAAATAGCTTCTATTCTGGGAACTCTCAGCTGATTCTACACAAAAAAATATTGCTTGGACCATCTGTTTTTGGGAAACTGTAGAAGAGAAGCACCTTTTATGTTGAGGTTAGCATGCCCTCAGCTCTCAAGGTAATTATGACATGACTAAAGTCACTTACACATCCCATGGCCTGTGAGATCATTCAGTGATGCAGTTATCAACAGCTCATTCCTGAAGTTTATTTACTAATGGAGAGGTTAAAAGACCAGAGGTGAAAATAAGTATGTGTAAATCATTTCATTATTACGTCATTATTTTATTCAGGTTAAGATTTTAAAGGCAGCCTGTGAGTTTTGATCAGGTTAGAAAACTTCTTCAGGTTATGTGTGGCTGATGGTTGTGGGGAAGCAAAATTATGTCTTGGGATATTTTATGTTTGCAGGGCATTACCTAACCCTCTGTTACTTCCAGACAAATCAAATCAAATTCCAACAGAGATAAAAAAGGGGGGCTTATACCTTTGCTTTTATTTTTCCAAAAAGTTAGTCTCATTAAGGTATACTGCAAGGTTTTTTTGTAATAGAAATAGCAAAATGAGTATAACTTATTTAGCATGATACCATAGCAGGAAGAACACAAGTTTCAAACCTATTGCTTCACATAGCCACTGCACTAAAATCTGTCTGAAGAGTTAATTTCTTGTTTTGCAGTAGCAGTCAGGGAAATGTTACTAGTTTCAAAGCTATATAGTTATTTTTTTAATTTATTCTTGAAGTCTTTACTTACTAGAAGGCCTGCTGTGTATAGAATGGGATTGCATATGAGACGTGCAAGGCTGAAGGCTAAGACACTTACTGTTTTTGAACCACTGCATCATTAGCTGTGCTGTTATCTCTGGGACTGTGACATCTCCAAGATTACACTGGCAGCAGTGAATGAAGTCAGAGCACCGATGATGCATTTAAAAAAAGTTATGCTGGCTTCTGGGAAGGGAACATTGCTGTTTTACAGATCATATCTGATAAACAGTCTTGTGTTTAAACACATGCTAAAATTAATACTAGGTCATTTAGCAAAGGTTGTCGGTCATTTTTAACAGTGAGCATTGATATTAAGTAATACACTAGCTCCTGTAGTAACACGTATTCTTGTTTCATTTTTTTGTTACCAGCTGGATAAAGATATACATGGACTCTGATTTTTCCATTTTTCTGGGAAAAAAATACCAGTAAATTCTAATGGATTGTCTTAATATTGAAAAAACACAGAGAATTTTCATGGAATTTTCCTTTTAAGCCGCAACACTCATTCTCCACACCCTGCATTTCTTCTCATATTTAATATTTATAATACTGTCAGTTAACGTTACTGAGTATTCTGTGCACAAAATCTGATTTAATATAATATAAGACATAATATAATGTCATATAATATGATATATCGATAGATACCCTAGAAAATTATAATCAAGTCAAAGTAGTAATTGGAAATTACACTTAAAATCATTAGAACAATTGCAAGATTTCGTCTCATGAAATCGAAATTTAATTTTTGAGAAACATAAATCAGAGTCCCTGAATATGTACCCTTTACATGTTCTTGAAAAAAGGGAATGAGAAACCTAGAAACTAGCTAAAGATTAGACAATGCATCTCACCTGATGAGGGCAGTCTTTTTTTATCTATTCTTTCTTCTTGTAGGCCTGTTTTGATCAAATCTGTGTTTTTGCAAGGATGTATCCCTTTTTCAACAAAGGATTATTTCTTTCTTAACCAAACAAATACTCCCTTTTACATGACATTCCTGTGTTTTCTGTCATCCTCTTATCTAACAAACATATTTTCCATGCTTTAAGTCTGGCTGGGCACTGACAGGCCTTGTGCATAATTCTTTTTCTCCAGGTCCTCCTGTGTGATGTGTATATAATTTCTTCGCTAACCATTTGAAATGTCAGGACCTGCTAGTAAAGAGGCTGAGCAAGGTCCCCTGCAAAAAAAAGTTTTAAGGAGAAGAGCAGTTTTTGAGATTCACTCTTCTCCTGTGTTTTCAGTCTTTTTTTACTGGCAAACATTTCAGTAGGGAGGCAATTTCTTCATCCTCTCATTAGTGGTTTTCAATACCAGCCCTGCCCCTTTATAATAGTATTACTGAGGATTATTATCTTTACACTCTGAAAGATCTCAGAATCGCATCCAGGCGGGGCATAGTACTATAGATGAGATTTTGGTGAACCATGTGGGTCAGTTCGGTCAGCCCTTCTTTTGTGCTCTTGCAGGGGATACATTTCATATGTACCCCCTCCTCAGGTCTTATTTCTACCCCCTTGGGTTACTTGGTATCCTACTTATTTCTTTTCCTTGGCCTTACCAGTATCGGTCACTTGGCTTGCATTGTACTTTGCCATTTATCCTTTTATGTACTTATTACGGAATTTTCAACTTTTTTGATGTACAAGCCTTTTGCTATACCTCATCTCTCCCCTGTGAAGCATAAATCAATGGCAACTCCAACACCAATCTATATGCACCCCAAAAAAGGGAGATGGTGGGTGGATACTGCCAGTAAGGTAGTCTTTTCTATGGACATCTACTGCTACAGGTAAGTAGAATGTACACAGCTGTACTACGTTCAACAAACACACACTACCTTACTGGCATTTGGGTAGATTCCCAAACCTTTCCAAACCTTGGAGGAGAAAGGATAATGGTCTAAGAACCCCCAGAGAACAGTCTGCATTGGATTTAGAAAAGGCATCCAGCTTTTAGTGCTTCATAAAAGAATGGACAGAGGACCAAGATGCTACCTCTAGAATACATCTTTCCACTGAGGAGGAAAAGGCCCTGGTGGAATGCACCTTTACCTTGCCTGGATTCAATTTGCCATGGTGGGTGCAACAAAAAAACAATTCCAGAGGACAAGCAATAAGCAATGGTTTGCTTAGAGATAGGCTGACCCTTCTTTGCCACACTGTAGAAAACAAGAAGTTTTGGAGCCTTCCTTAAGGGTTTCAGTATATCAGCGTAGTACCTGAGCTGACGATGCACATCCAAGGTATAATATATCCTCTCATCCTTGTTCTTAGATTCTGCAAAGAACACAGGGAGGTTAATAGGCTGACTGAGGGAATGCTGAGACCACTTTTGGTATGAAAGAAGGGTTAGTGCGTAACGCAACCATATCCCTGTGGAAATTCAGGTAAGGCTGTCCCACCATGAGAGCTTGCCGCTCAGAGACTCACCTTGCAGATGTCAGAGAAATAAGCATAACAGTTTTCCACATTAAGAACTTTACAGATCAACCTGAGTATCCAGTTCAAAAGGTGGTAAGGTCAATTCTTCCAGAACATAGTTGAGATCCCAAGGAGGAGGAAGAATTTGAATGTGATGGGTTTTCATGTGCAATACTCCTTTTCTGAACTGTTTTACCAAAAGAGAAGTTGAAAGAGGGGGATCCACTGGCAGACAAGCAGAGGTGGCTACTAAATGCACTTTAATGGACACATACAATAAGCCATCCTGAAGTAGCTCACACAAATATTTCAAGACCAGAAGGATGTTAACCTCAAGAGACCATCTGTTCACATTTAGGCACTGCTTAGAAAACCTCATCCATTTGAAAACATAAGAATTTCTTGTAGAAGATTTTCTGGTCTCCTTTAACACCTGCTGCACATCCTCATGGAAGAAGTACCTAAATGGAGTCAAAATTAAATTATCCAGACTGTCAGTTCTAGTTGCTTCAAATTAGGCCACACCAGTCACCCCTGAGACTGTGTGAGCAAATCCAGAGTGTGAGGAAGTCTGTGGTAATTGCCCTCGGCAGATACCATTAGAAAGGAGAATCAAAATTGCCTGGGTCAACAGGGGTCACCACAATGATGTTTGGCATTTCTTTCTGAACCTTTGGAAGTACCATGTGAATCAGTGGAAAGGGTAAAAATACAAACATGAACATTCCTGTCTAAGGGAATGAGAATGTATATGTCCTCCAAGCATTACTGCAAGTATGTCTGGAACGGAATTTCTCCAGATGCCTGTTTTGAAAGGAGGTGAACAGATCTACTTGAGGCATTCTCCATATCTGTATTGGATCCTAGATCACCACTGCCTTGAACTGCCACTTGTGCAGGTCTGAGAAACAAAACAAATACTCAGACTTGGAAACCCTCGTAGCTTCTTAAAAGTTTAATAGCAAATTTAACGTGAAGAGCATACAGCTTTCAGGTTGAACCCTTCTTCAGTGCAGAGGTGAAACACTCGCTTAAGAGACTAATTATTTACTAAAAAAACAGTCACATGATGTAGTCAACCAATGACCTCACACAACTAATTAAAGTATTAGTACACATAAAAATCATTCAGCTGAGTCAGTAAACCTTAAATACATAATTTGTAAATACAATCATTAAAACAGAGTAAATGTATATCATTATTTCTACAAAACATTTATTCAAAAAAGAAAAGAAAAAGAAATTTTTAAAAAAAAAGTCAGATACCCGCATTTTTTTTTATTTCTTATACTGCATTTTTTTAGCCAATATCGGCTCAATGCTTACTAATATATTCAAACCTGGTCTGCTATCATCTTGCAACCTTACTATCCATTCGTACTCTCTACATGCTATTAAATTGTTAAAATCTCCACCTCTAATATACCTAATAACTTGGTCTATAACTCTAAATTTATATTTATGCTCATGGCCACATTCAATTTTGTGCTTGGCCAAGGCATTAGAAGACTTATTCGTATGCATCTCTGAGGGATGTTCTGTGATACATTCTTTCAGCTTACGGCTGCACTTACCCACATATAATGCAGCACATAATGCATAAGTTGGTAAGTATATAATGTTCGTGGTGTTACAGGCAGCAAATAGGTTAAAAATATATTTCTTCCCAGTTCTAGGATTTTCAAAAGTGTTATCGCTAAATATAAATTTGCAGCATATGCAGTTATAGCACTAGAAGGAGCTTTGCTTCCTGCTCATTAGCGTCTCAGTCTTCTCCAAAACACTCATTCCTTTATAACAGTGCCTGTTCTTGAGATTACTACAATTTCCATAGGCAAAGTTTGGAGCTTCACCAAAAAGTGTTCTTAATTCAGGCATACTCCTCAAAATCCCCCAGTTTTTCTTTATTACTACCTTCACTTCCTGTGTTCTTTTATTAAATGTTGTAACATGTCTAATACATTCTTTCTGACCTAAGCTGTTATACACCTGTACAGGTGAAGGTGGTGGCTTACCTCCAGTACAGTGTACCTTTAACTCCCAGTGGGCGTGGCATGAGCCTTTAAAAAATGAAGTTATCACCTTACAGTTCTAACAAATACTCATTGACAGAGGTCAAATATCTATACCATTGTGTTTGCCATCGTGTATGCTTCAAGATAAAATATTCTGATACCATATATGTAGCATGGTTTTGGAATTATTAATGCAAATATGAACAAGCAATATTTGATGCCTAGAGGTGCAGTCGGAGGTAACTGCAGATGCACCTAGAGGCGTCACTCGGATGTAATAGGGCCTTGCTCTAGTTTCTTGAAGGGATAAAGTATCATTAATGGTTTGTTCCAGAAAACTAACATCATAACCTCTGGTCTCAAACTTGTGGGAAAACTTTTTCATCTGTGCCAAACATTCATCATCCTTAGTATTTAGCCGACTTACCCGTAGCATTTGCCTCTTCACTATGCCTCTAAATACATGTGGGCATGCATGCTTCGCTTATGAGTATATCTATTAGCTTGAAAATTCTTTTTGTGGATTGTAGTCTCAATTCCTTGTAGTGTTCTCATTATTTTAACATCTAAAAAACATAGTTCTTTATCTGAGGAATTGAGAGCTTAAATTTAAAAAAAACCTCTTTGTACCATTAAGATAATCCACAAATAACTCCAGCTCAGACTGACTTCCTTTCCAAATTAGGATGACATCATCCATGAAATGCTTAAAGAACAGGACCTTACCACTGAACAGTGTTTATTCATGTATCACATAGTCCTCTTCCCATTGACTTAATACAGTATTTGCATAGCAGTTTGCAATGGGTGTATCACTAGCTAATGCAGTGTGCTGCAAATAAGACTGATTATTAAAAATAAATATATTGCTAGTTAACACCACTTCCAGCAGCTGGCAAATATTCTGTACCTCTCTCAAACACATTTCTGTTTTACTACTTAAAAAAATCATGTAAAGCATTGGTATAACAGCAAATAGAGTTATTGCCCATTGTTACAAAAAGTTAGTGGGAGTATTAGATTCTAACCATTCATACCACTGCCATAAGAAGTCTGCAGTATTCTTAATATATTTTCTTATTTTAACAAGATGTTTTCCTAAAACAGCATGTAAATCTAAAGATATTGGCTCAATCACCCAACCCCTCTCTGAGGCTATCTTGTCTGTCCAGTATCTGCTTAGTCTGCCTGACACACGGTTTTGCTCTGATGGAATGTATGATGCCTGAAGAGTGAGAAAATGCTGTAAAGCCAGCTTCCAGGTAGTCATTGTCAACTGACACAGAGGGTATGATCTTTTATCCCCCTAGTTTGTTGAGGTACCACAACACTATCTTGTTGCCCATAACCATAAGAAGAGGACCCGGAGTCCATAGGTGGTGAAGGACTTTCAAGGAATATGTCACTGCCAGCATTTCCTTAATATTGATATGCTTGATGTGCTTTCATGTATCCTTGGGCCCCCAAGTGGCATGCACTTTCACTCCAATTGAAGCAGCTCCCCAACTGAAGTTGGATGACTCTGTCTGGACAGACTGTGCCAGAACATCCTGGATTGATACTTTCTGTGCTCTCCACCACTGTACCTCTTGTATGATGAAGGGTAGCACCAACAAATGGGATTCTAGGTAATGTAGGTACTGGGTCCAACAATTTTAGACATATCATTGAATTTTCCTCATGTGGAGATGGACCAGTGACATCACAAGAATCACTGATGCCATCAGTCCTAGAATTTGTAGGAATTCGCTTGCTGAAGTGACATTCCTCCTGGAGGACTGGTAAGACAGGACATTGTCTTGAGGAAGAAAGGCCATTCTTTTGTTGGTGGTGATTAAGCACCCCAGGAAGACAAGTCTTTGTAAGGGTGTCAGGCATGACTTACAAAGGATCAACTTCAACTCCAGCAGGAAGAGTAAGGACAAGACCTTTCTAATGATTCCAAACACCTGGATACAGACCCTACACAGATCAGCAAGTTGTCCAAAAAAATGTGAATGCCAGGAGTCTGACATTGGGCCTCTACCAGGACAAGGCATTTGGTAAACACTCGCGGTGCAGTGGATAGCCCAAAGGGCAATGCTGAGAACTAGGCACAATAAGTCTCAGATATCTCCTGAAGTGATAAGCAATGGGGCTATGATGATAGGCATCCTTCAAGCCTAGAATCACCATAAAGCAGGGGTCTGGCAATATAGAAAGCACTGTCTGCCATTTGCCCATCTTAAACTTGGGAACTTTGACAAAAGTCTTCAGAAAGGATAGGTCCAACACCAGTCTTCAAGACAGCTCATTTTTGGAAACAAGAAAATTCTGGAGTAGAAATTTGTCATTCTCTCTAAAAGAGTGACCAGTTCTTTGATCCCTAAGTTAATCATTCGCCATAGTATAGGAGGGAATAACAAAGTCTAGAATGGGAGGTGAAGGGAAACTCCCCCTTGAATGGAGGCAGATATTCCTTCTATTGTCACATGTAACCTCTTCCAACAAAGTTGAACACCCATTTGTCAGAAATTCTGCCATTTCCTTTTGGTGCATTATTTTTTGTTTGGCTGGGACTTTTATTTAATGAGCTGCTGAAAATTATCCTGCTTATTGGAGGGAAACCTGGGAATATGGAACATTTCTGACACCCTTTTGCATTGGTTTACCTCTGTCATCCAGCATTTAAGGATTTGACTAGCTGCTGTACCAAACACACAATCATAATCTTAATTTTTAACATATCAGGAAAAATGTTGACTGTGCAACCAAGCACACATCCTTATCACTGGTGTCACTACATTTCTAGAAGCAGCATCACCCCCATCAAAGGCACTCTTTAAAGTATGTTTAGACACTTGAGAAACATTAGAAACAATATCTTTGATGTAGACTTTTTGCTCTGCAGGTAACAATGCAATGAACTTGTCTAAACTATACAGCTCAACACAAACTTCCACATAAAATACTGGAAGTTCAACACTTTAAAACTTACTGTGCTGGACTGCACCAACTTCTTTCCCTGAGATTTCAGCCACTTGCTTAGCTTATCTGATGGGACTGACATGTATGAGGACATAGTCTTTTTATTGGAAGTGGTTGCTGGGCTCACAGAAGCTAAGTCCACAGACAAGGAGGTTTGGTGGTCATGTATGGCTGAGCACATCCTGAATTCCTTAAGTATGTTTTTTTAAGCACAGAGACTCATTCAGAAAAGATGAACTGCATGCTTTCTTTAAAAGCATCCTACAGTACTGGGATCAATGGAGGAAAGGTCACCACATGTGGGCCTCATCTTCCAAAAGATCATCTACCCTGCTAACCTTGGGGGTGGCAGTGATTGCTCCCATTTGAAAACTTCCCTAAATTTAGCCAACGTTTGGGAAAATGAACGCTTCTTTTTGGGCTTCTGAACCTGTTCATCCTCAGAGGAAACTGATTGATCAGACTCGGACACTTCTGAAACCTCAGATTCCAGATCACCTTCAAAATCATGATCCTTTGATGGTCATATAGGGGTATGAGCACCAACATTACTCATAACCAGGGTTTGCACCTCAAAATCAACAGCACGAACAATAGATCTTGCCATAACCACCAGCATAGGTATTAACACTGTCAGAGGTTGTTGTCCTGTAATGTAGTATGTCTTCTGTCTCTTTTTTTGCATGCACTATACTAGTGGGAGAATCCCTGGGGGAGATGCATCAACAGTGGCAGCAGATTCTTGCACCCCTGACTTATTTCAGCATCTAAAGTGATTAGTTTTCATGTTCCCAAAGAATGCATTCATACAGCTCCAGAGGACATGTCTGACTCTTGTCTCATGCACAGTTGTGGTACAAACACCACATCAGGGGACCTGGAAGCAAAAGAAGGTGAATGGTCTGATAGCCTGTCCAAAGCCACTTTGGAGTTACAGGCGACAAGCAGAGGCATATTTCTTGATTTATTTCTGCTTTTTAGGTGCAAAAGGTTAGATGGTTGGAGGGCACTAAATCTGAGTCTATCAAGTCAGGGGGCAGAAAAATAGCCAGATCAATACCAAATACTGACTGTGTGGTCAGTCCAGTAAGAAAATGGACAAATCCCACTATTCTCCTTTTAAATAGTATTCTGAAGTCTACTTCTGTAGGGATACTGTTCTGAACACTGCACTGAGTAAAATGACAGTAGTTTCTGTTATTGTTCAAAGCACAAAATACATGTCACAGTAGTCTTCCAGGTTTAGTAAACAAAGGCTAGTTTCAGCCCCAAATGATTAGAAACAGCACAAGACAGCCATGGACAAGGAATAAAAATATATATTTATGAAAAATTCTTGTCAGAAATGTTTAAGATACAAAATGTCTCCAAAATAGCAATTTAAATGAAAAAAAATAGTTTAAAATGCTTTAAACCTACTCAGTCACCTCAAATAATCATATCCCCAAAGGAAATAAACTACAAAAACAGCAAGTTTTCCTGTGAAAACTTTCAAATTAAGTTTTTAATTAACAGAAATAATAGATGGAATTAACAGCAGTTCTGGCAGCACGAGGCAATTACAGAAACTGTACTAAAGTGGCCTTAGTACAGAAACTTGAAAAACTAAGAATCTGCTTACAATAAACTGTATAAATATTATAGTTCAGGTAAAGTAAAACTACAAGCATATACAATTTCCCAATCAGAAAAAAAAAAAAACAAAAACAAAAAAAAACAAGCAAATCAGCAGAATACACCATTCAAGGATTGACAGAAAAAACAGATGGACAGGAGCGGCCTTAGGTCAACTGGTGCCCTAGGCAAAAGGGTTTCATGGTGCCCTCCATCACACCACCCGGTGCCCCCATCCTTGTCTATCTACACCAAATAAATACTGGAAAAGTGCCCCTAATAGAGCGGTGCCCTAGAGAAAATAAAATCTAAAAGGGTTTTCTTATTTGAGCTCATCAGCTGAAGAGATCCAGAATAAGGAACAGTCTTCTAAAAGATCGATCTTTTGTTGTGGCACTAGAAAACTGAAAGTGTCCTGTCTGTAGGTCTGAAAGGTACTCCCTGTACTCTGAGGAGATTGGTCCATCACATCCACAGACAGATAGGTGGAGGAGCTCTGAGCTATAGTAGATTGACAGAGTAGGGTAGCAAGGCACTACTACCCATATGCCAGTAAGACACAGTCACTGAATTGCATACTTATGGAACAAACTTCCATTGTCCCTTTGCTCCACAACCAAAAGTGGTGAGTTCAAAAAGCAATGAAAATTTAATTTCCAACATGCATGGATCTGTACTTGTCAGGAAATAACCTAATGATTTTTTCTTCTTCTTCTCTCAATCAACATATCTGCCTGGTATCTGCTATCTAAACTGTCTACACATATTACTCTCTCTGCAGTTAGTATCTATGCTATTAAATGCATATTTGTTGTACTATGTCATGATGTTACTCTGAATTGTATATTACACAATTTTTATTTTAGACATTGCTATATTCCTTGTATATAACTTAATAATAACCAAATTTCTCAAACATATTGCTACTGCATTCTCAAAATACTGTACTTTTGCCTTGTAAATATTCATGTTGTGTACTTTTCATTGTTTTTGCACTAAGTATCTTACAACTTGAATTGAATTGTTAGGTTTTTTCGTATTTTTTAAATTGTCCAGAAAAAACACAGGGTGACTTTCTTCCAAAAAAAACAGACTCCAGGCAGGTAAGGTTATAAGTGCTTTTGTTCCCTTTATTTACACTCCAAAACAGAACTTCATCAATGCTTTTTCTGAAAAATTGGTTTGGGATTTTTTTTTACAGTATTTTTTAAATTACTTTCCTGGAGCTTTTCTCCTTGGTCTCCTCTGAAAAAGGGCTCTCTGGGCCCAGTCGGACTAATCCGGTTAACAAATGTAAAAATAAATAAATAAATTCTTAAACATCAGGATATCATGTGCATGTATCTTTAGAGCCCTTGACTGCATGAAGTATGCTGGTCCTGTCATGAAATGGGCAGTATATTTGCTCCTCAAATATTGTTGCAAGCAGTGGAGATGCACATATTTGTTCATTAATACATAAATTCTGTTAGCAACAAGAAGGCACAGAATTTGTCAGATATTTAGTTTATCAGGTAGTACCATTTAGACCACAGGTTACATCAAGAGCATCCAAAAACAAAAAATAATTTAAATAACTTGGTGTCAAATGGTATGCAGGTCTGAGCAAATGGGATGTGAACTTGGATCTTTACGTTTGCAGTTCAGCACCTCTTCCTCTTTGCTGTACAGACTAACTTGAAAGGTACATATAGAAATTAAAAGGATGAGATACTGCAGCTTTCCATATAAATAGTATGAGAGCAAAGGTATAGGAATGAGTTCTCTGTCACAAACACAAATACACCATCTCATCATTTGTAGTTTATCATCGCTTTGTGATTGGACGTCTGCTGAATGGGGAAGGATAACGAGACAGACTGGCCTATTTTCACACTCATGGGAGGTGAAGGCAGTACAGCTGCAAACAAATTACAGATGATCTGCCTCTTCGCAGAGATACTGCCAGCTCATACATAAACCTCTTAAACCTCTGTGGTTCACAGAAGATCAGAGAACCGGTAACATTTAATGTTAATCACTGGCTGCTGATTTTATAACAAAGCAACTTGAGAAATACTATATGCATAATACAGCCTTGCATGTTATTGGTTCTTGCTTGTCAGTCAGACAAAATGTATTCAAAATACAAAAGAGGATGATGTAACAATGTAGATGGTTACCAAAAAAACTAAAACTGGCACAGAGGAAAGATATAGAAAAATAGGTCTGCAGGGGCTATTGATATGTTTTATAACATGACTGACCTAGAAAGTTCAACTGTAAGACACTGTTTCCTGTGTGGCATTGCACACAAATTATTTGGGCTGAAATAGCTTGATGAATACATAAATGTGGCAGTAATATCATAATTACCATGAATTTCACTTCTCCTGTGCTAGCAACTTAAAGATGATCAAAATTCCTGAGAATTAAAGGAAACAGACGTAACAGTTAACAATATAAGTACTGCAAAATGTGAGTTATTTATGATTTGCAGATGTCATGGGAAAGTCCAGAGGCACAACCAAGGAGCAAACAGGACAATAATTTGACAAATGTTAAAATGAGCCTCTCATACTTGCATGTCTCATTGTGACATTGGACTAGTGCTGTAGATATTATTATTATAAATTATCATTCATAGATTCTTAATGACCCGGGGACCTCTCTAAGCATAGTCAAGTTTTCTCAAAAGAAGAATGACATCCTGTATCCAAATAGGACACTGGGGGCCAGGCACTTATAAGCTACCTTTATCCATAAGGGACAGGGATGCCAGGCCCAGTGTAAATTTCCCATTCCCTATCCACTGGTCTAGGTTGCACTTAAACTGAGTAATACAAAAAACACGAACAAAGCTGCAAACAAACAAACCACTGGAAAAGGGCAGCAACAAGTAGGAAACGTCCACAAAGAGTACGCCAAATTACTATAAGGCACAACAACAGGTCCAAAATCAATTCAAAGCACAGTTGAACAGTTTTATTTAACGTCTCACAATAAAATTACGTTTTCGTT
The DNA here is from genome assembly GCF_019279795.1 of Protopterus annectens. Classification (NCBI taxonomy): domain Eukaryota; kingdom Metazoa; phylum Chordata; order Ceratodontiformes; family Protopteridae; genus Protopterus; species Protopterus annectens. Next base: position 451,639,805 of record NC_056743.1, read on the forward strand.
GCCCATGCAACTTCATCAGAAAGCAATCACCTGAGTAAACTGAGTAATAGACAAACTCCGCTTCACATGGATCTGAAGCCTGTTCCGTAGGAGAGGCAGTCTCTGGGACACACATCTGTCTATCTAGCATGTTCTGTTTAAGTCACAGACAAAATTCAGGTCCTTAGACCGTGTATTTCTGGTACTTTTTGACTTACAAATATGCAGGAGATTCATAAGTGTGGGATTTGCGGAAGCCTTGTAAGCCAGGCATAGATCACCCCTCAGTGATCTATAGGAGATTGAGTAGAGAGAAAGGGCTTTAAGGCACTCTGCTTAAGGCAGGTTTGTTATGCCTTGTATTCTTTTTGTAAGGAACTTCTGAGATCATTCTAGTTGCTGCATACAGCTGATCAGGTACAGATTGAAGAGAGCATTGTACTCTATGATTGGACTGATAAGGACAGAGTACAGTGGGATAGTGACCTCTTTGGACCTAAATGCCATGCCTTTACTAAGTAAATTGTGCAATATTTAAGGATTTCCTAACCACTGTGGCCACATGATAGTCAAAGGTGATGCTACTGTCTAAGTGTGTACCCAGATCCCTGATCACTGGGTCAACTCTTAGGGGTGTATTATCAACATGGTAATTACCTGGGGTGGTTGACATCCCAATGGATACAATTATGCATTTCTTAGCACTGAATTTAAGATTTGGCTTTGGTATCATTTGTTAGTCAGAGATAGGCCTTCTTGAAGAATGCTATTGTCTGCAGGGGAGCCAATGATAATCCCAGCTTGCAATCATCTGCAAACATAGTCAGCCATAAACCTTCAGCATTTGCTTCCATTTCAGAGAAATAGATGCCAAAAAGTACTGAGCCCTGGGGGACTCCAATAGTGATTGGCCTCTTGATGGAGATGGCCTCACAATTTTGATTCCTGAGTCTTGTCAATGAGCCAGTCTGCAATCCAGCAGGTGATAAAAAGGTTTACACCTAAATTAGTGAGCTTATAAGTAACGCCTGAGTGGGGTATTGTATCAAAATCCTTCACCAGGTCGATGTAAGCTGTGGACACAGTCTTGCCTTCATCCATTGCTTTGGTGACGCTCTAAGAGAAGTCCATCAGATTTAATGGACATGACCTCACTTTAACAAAGCAGAACTGCAATGAGGCCAGTGTTTGCAGGTTACCCATGTCCTCATTTATCATGTCCATCTTGATCCTTTTCATGGCCTTACATATGAGGCTGGTCAGACTTATGGGTCTGTAGTTACCTGGATCAGTGGTTGGACCTCCTTTGTGCAGAGGACTGACTGTAGCCATCTTCCATTCGTTGGGCACAAAACCTGACTGTAGGCTCTATTGACCAGAGTGGTCATGTTTCTTGCTATTTATTAAGCATCCGGGGATGCTACTAGGGCCCATCAATGCAGTGTTTTTGGCCTTGGAATGTGCATTGATGACCTGTTCCCTATTAATGGTTGGAGGGATTGTGGTATGTGGTATTTTCTTTGCACTATTGGGGGGAGTGGAAGGAGAAATTTGAAATGAACCTGTCAGCCAAAAGGCTGGCAATGGCCTCCGGTTCAGTGTGGATGATGTCATTTATAATAAGTTCTATGCATTGTTGTATATTTCCCCTGAGGTTATGGACATAGCTGTAGAAAGCTTTGTGGTTGTCCTTTGCCTGAGAAGCTGCACTGTGGGTATACGTACAACATCGTCATACCCCATAGGCATACCCCATCACCTCTGAAACTGTAAGCCAGCAGAGTCTGTCTGATGAACAGAAGGTTTAGCACTCTGCTAAAATCCAAAGAACTGCACCGAAATGTGTAGATGGGTTCAAATGAATGGTTATTGTGTAGCAAGTTTCAGGCAGAATGCATGAAAATCCAAATACAGCCCTATTAGAACACATTAAGCCATCCAATAAAATGAACTTGGCAGTGTGTAAATAAAACAAGACTAATATGAACAACAAAGCTTTCGGGTGAACAGCCCTTCCTAGGTGTTTCAGGTTGTTCACCCAAAAACTTGGCTGTTCATATTAAAGTCTTGTTTATTTACACTTGACAAGTTTGTTTTATTGGTTGGTTTTTAAGTACGAGTTTTGGGTTTACCTTGACTCTTGGATTTTTTTTTGCTCTGAACACATTAAGCCACGCCTGCAGTACTGAGAATTGGGCATTGAAAAAGCAAAAAAAAAAAAGATACATGAATGTTGAATTTCTTTGGAGGGGAAAACCCTTCACTCCCACTCCCCCCACATACACAAGCACTACCAGATTCTATTATTCTAACTTGAAAGCTACTGCATATTAGGAAAAGTACATTAACTTATAGACAGTAACTTTGGAGATGAAGCAAATTCTTTTTGAAACACCCCTTTCCAGTGTAACTGACCATGCAAAATTGAACTCGCCAGATCAAGTTTACTGCATGCTATTACGACCCATAAAATAATGCCAACAACACTTCCCTATATGTATACACATTTACATATATATGTGTAAGCACACAGATACACATGTGCATACACATACATAAAACCTAACTAGTTAGAATGAAAGGAAAAGCCATAGACAGGTCTCAGGCTGGTCTTCAAAGTGTCAAGATAAGGAACAGCAGTCTGTTTGGAAGGGGGAAGGCGGGTGGGTTTAATGAAGTGGACGAACATGAGCAATGAAAATTAAATGTTATGGTCAGAATAGAAGTATTGTATCTTACATAGTCTTCAAATTGGAGCCCCCAGCTAAAATTCATGTCGGGCACCATGACAGAATACCATCTAACAATGATGGCAAACAATCAGGAGACTTGGGAGAAGTGAGGTGAACTATGGGAGTTTGGGGAGGAGCACAAGCTTTACAGAGATGCATTGGTGTTGACTTGGAGGTGCATGTGGCAACCCATCTAACAGTTTTTAAGCGGACAGACTGGATAATGTAAGATACAGAATTTTTAATGGAATTCCTGCCAGTACAGAGCAAATATGCTGCTGGGAATACTCAGATGATACACACAAGGAATACTACAAAGTAACACCAGGCAGAATGTGCTGACGACACACTCAGAGCAGAGTAATATGAGTATAACAGCAAGGCCAAAAACTAGAGCAATGCATCATCTGTGTAGGAAGGGGCCAACTGTTGGGTTAGTAAAACTAGAGGAAAACTCATTCTGGGCATAACTCTCAACTGTCCAGTTTTTGCAGAATGTCCAGATTTTTGTCATATTTTTGATCTGTTCCTCATAAAATATGTGGTTTTCTGCAAATCACTGATGACTGAAGTCACTAAATAATTTCATATATTTGAGTTTCAGACTTTTATACTTCATAAAAATGCACGCTAACACAAATCCTGTTATTCTAGCAACTTTCTAAGTTTATAAAAGTGATATTTAAAATTTGTCCCTATTGTTGGGCCTTTGTGTCTACATCATTTTAGCTTTGTCCAGATTTCTTGTGCTAAGAAGTTGAGAGGTATGATACTGGGAGGTAAGTTGCTTGCAAGGTTCCATGGCAGACAGGGAGGGGGCTTAATCCTTGAAATCATTGAAGCAGCTACACTGTGCTGAAAGCCTTATGTCATTACACATTTAATAACACATGACCTCAGGCTTCTGATTTAAAGGGAAGATGTTAAGTTGTCTATCTCGCCTTCATTCTTGCTGGATGGGTTCGGAGCCGACCTCGGCTCCGACTCGGCCACTCTAAAAGCTCGAGAGTTGGTTCCACCGGCTCAAGGCTCCCCTTATATCCCACAATGCTAGGCGAGAGTTACCTCAGATCTCGTTTGCCGCTACAGCTATCGAGGTGTTGGTTTTCTACCGGTTCTTGGTAAGTGACTTTCTAGTGTACTTAGTCTATTAAAACCCCTTTAATTTTAATAATTTTACGTATTTCCCTTAGTTTAGAGAAATTCTTATACCCTTTCTTTAAAATTCCTGTTTTTTTCCCTCAAGAACTTTAAGTTCTTCCCTTGGGCCTTCAGGCCTCTTTTCCTTCCCTAGTGGAGAGTGTGTGTTATTTTTCTCTTTAAAACCTAGTTAGTGGTTTATTATTTTTTTAATTAGACAGGGTGTAATTAGAGTGTTTGTGACTGTGTGTGTGATTACACCTGTAGTTATGTCTAAAGAAGCAAAGGTCTCCGGATTCAAGAAGTGTGATGCGTGCTGTCAGAAAATGTCTCTGACAGACGCTCACACTTCTTGTGTCTACTGTCTGGGACCTTTGCACCTGCAGGACTCCTGTGCTGTGTGCCATGGCTTCAGCCCCAGGGTCCTGCAGGAAAGAAAAAATAAATTGATTTTAAGGGGCTTACTCAAGCCAGAGGATTCCCTTTCTGTATCTACAGGAAGCCCTCTAAGGCATCTAGGTCTTGGCTCCGACAACTGAGCCGAGACCTAAGGTTTCTAAACCTCTGCCTACATCGGCTCCGGCTGGAGCCAATGAGTCTCAGTCCACAGTTTCTGTGGTTCCTCGGCTCGGCTGGAGCCGAGGTATTAGATTCCGTGTCGGCTCCGACCAGACCTTGAGCCGACAACTAGGAAGAGGTCCAGGTCACCATCTCTTGGCTCCGTTCATTCGGCTCCAGGATCTCCCCTGCTGTCTGAACGGAGCCAAAGATCTCACTCCTCTAGGTCATCGAGGCTGTCGGATCATGACCTTCAGAGGGTAGTGAGTCGACTTCTTAAGTCCGAGGCACTGGCCCAGATGCTTCAGAGCCCGACTCATCAGTCGATGCCTGCCCCGGTCCATCAATATATTCCTCCTTCGACTCTCTTGAGCTCAGAGCCGGGTCGCGTCAGAACCGAGACTGTGATAGCGTCGGAGCCGATACAATTGTCTTCGGCTCCGTCGCCGGCTCCGATTTCTTCCTTGGAAGAATCTCGGCGCCGGACTTCCCTCGTCGGCTCGAGGGTGAGTGGCATCGGACCCTTGTCCGACCCCCTCCCTCTCGGTGCCCGGCGCTGGTGAGTTCGGCTCCGACATCGGCCTCGAGCCATCACTGTCGGTGCCGAGGGAGGTTCTTAGCTTCGGAGCGGGGACCTCTGGCTTTGCCTGACAGGGGTGCATTCGAGGTCATGCGGAGTGTGTTAGAGCCTGGCTCTACTCCACAGTCGGCTCCGTCCGCCCCTCCCTCACGGTGCCTCAGGTCAAGTCGACTCACTCCCTCATCCCGGACCGCAGAGAGCCAGCTCCTCAGGAACCCCTGTGGGATTTCATCCTCTTCCGAGGCCTCTCCTGATTTGGCAGAAGAGCCCCCTTGGAAGAGGAAGTGTAAGAGGAAACACATTGACTCACCTGAGTCCATCACGTCTGAGACAGATTTGGATGATTCTGAGGGTTCCCCGTTCCCCTTCTGAAGATGTCTCATTTGCAGACATACTAGAGATCCTGAAACAGAGGGAAATTGGCCAGCCCTCAACCCTTCGGAGGATGAATCTGTGTACCTTGAGGCGTTTGGCTCTCGCCCTTCGAGCTCCTGGGTGTCTCCCCTTTGACCCCCTCATGCAGGTGGTTGCTAAGAAGGCATGGACGGCTCCTGATTCAGTGGACCCCACTCCCAGGAGGCCCTCCAAGTTCATAACGGCACCAGCAGACAAACAGTTCTTAACAAAAGGAGTTTCTGTGGATGCTATGGTGGTAGTTGCTGCCACTAAGAAGGAGCTAGCTGATCCTTCAGTACCTGTCCATCCACCTAACAAGGAATCTAGGTCCATGGACAGGTACGGGAAGCGGATGTTCTCGTCAGCGACATTTACCATGCGTTCGCTGAACTACCTATGCCATTTTACTCGTCTTCAAAGGGACTTGATCAAGGAAGCGAGTGAAATGTTAAAGGACCCTACAGCTGCGGATTTTCAAGATAAGATGAATACGCAGCTGGCTACCCTTAACTCCATAACCAACTCCTCCATGCGCCTTCTCTTACGCGGCTGATGGAGCGAGTAGAGCCGCAGGGACAGGTGTGGCCTTACGTAGGCATGCCTGGATGCGGCTATGCAATTTTGCGGACCCCTTCAAGACGTCTTTCACTGACTCCCCGTTTGATGGATCATCTCTCTTTGGTCCTCAAGTGAAAGAAACCTTGACTAGGTGCGAAACTGATGGCAAGACCCTTTCTGCCGTCGGAGTCCGTTTTTCTACTCCTTCTAGGCCTTACCCCAAAGGCCAGAAAGGTGGAAAGATGTGGTTCCGTAAACAATCTCAAGGGACTTCGCCTGACGCACAGAGTCGTTTCCCCGCCAGAGGCAGAGGCGGGAATAACAATGGTAGACGTCGCCCTAGGGGGAGGGGGGGTCCACAGAACCAGGACAATCGGGAAGCCTTCCCTGACAAGCCCTTTCAGCATCCCTGAGGTGTTGCCCGACTGCCCACCTTCGGAGGCAGTCGGGGAAGATTGTCACTGTACCCAGAAGCCTGGCTATCCCTGACTCAAGACAAATGGGTACAGTCCATCATTTCCGAAGGCTATTCTATCCCCTTTCTTCGCATTCCAAATCAATCAAAAAAATCCCTTCCAGATGTTCCACCCGCTCAAAGGGATCTAGCGGTTTTGGAGATTTCAAAACTGCTTACAAAAAGAGCAATTCAGCCAGTTCCAGCAGACCAGCAAGGATCCGGAATCTACTCAAGGTTCTTTTTAGTTCCAAAGAAAACAGGGGACTGGAGACCAATTTTGGATCTCAGTATCTTGAACAGATCAGTCAAGAAAACAAGATTTCGGATGGTCACTCTGCAATCCATCCTTCCCTTTTTGGGCAAAGGAAACTGGATGTGCTCTATAGACCTTCAGGATGCGTACTATCACATAAAAATGAACAGACGCTCCAGAAGATTCCTCCGCTTCAGGCTGGGAACCAGTCATTTTCAGTTCAGGGCCCTGCCCTTTGGTCTCACCACTGCCCCCCGGGTGTTTACCAAATGCATGGCAGTGGTAACTTCTCACCTGAGACGACAAGGATTCCAGGTGTTTCCATATTTGGACGACTGGCTCCTCACAGCTCCCACCAAGCATCTCCTTCTGATGGCCAGGGATTACACTTTTCGCATTTGTCAAAAGTTAGGCATTTCAATAAATTGCGAAAAGTCTGTTTTGTCGCCTTGTCGTACTATTACTTTCATAGGCGCAAATCTAGACACAGTAGACATGTCTGCGAGACTAACACATCAGAGAATAACAGACATTCACAAACTGGTCTCACTCCTTTTCAACAACAACAGAATCAAAGTCAGATTAGTTCTGAAAGTGTTGGGAATTATGGCGGCGGCCATACCCCTGCTTCCATTAGCCAGATTCCATATGCGGATCCTTCAATGGATGCTCTTTACTCAATGGTCATACCAGGAACTTCCAATGTCTCACACCATTATGATCATGCAAGCGTGCAAAAATCATCTCATGTGGTGGATGTCTTCCCCTCAGCTCTTGTTGGGAAGACCCTTTGTTCCACCCCCTCCGGTTGCTACTCTGACAACGGATGCCTCCCTGATCGGGTGGGGGGGGCATTATCAGGGCAGGATGGTCTAGGGCACATGGCAACCAAACGAATGCCACTTGCACATAAATGTTCTGGAGATGAGAGCAGTGCTTTTAGCGTTGCAAGCCCTTCAAGACTCTCTTCCCTTGGGAACGATTGCAATCCAGACAGACAATATGTCTGTAGTGTGGTACATCAACAAACAAGGCGGAACCAGGTCATACCCCCTGTGTCGAGAAGCACTCAGACTGTGGCAATGGGCGATTTCTTCTCAGCGGTTTCTGATAGCAATGCACATCCCCGGGAAGTCCAATCAAATTGCGGACAAGTTGAGCAGAGCAATCCTCATGCCTCACGAGTGGTCTCTGAAAGACTCTGTGGTGAGAGAAATTTTCCTCAAGTGGGGTCAGCCTTGCTGCGATCTTTTTGCTACTCCCCAAAACAGCAAGTGCAGAGAATATTTCACTCTATTCCTTTACCAGGCCAACCCAGCAGAGACGCTCTAGTCCAGGTTTGGCCCGGGGACTTCTGTATGCATTTCCTCCTTCCCACTAATCTCTCAAGTGATACAGAAAGCTATCGCTCAGAAGGCCTCATTGATCCTCATTGCTCCTTACTGGCCTCGACAGGTATGGTTCCCCTTTCTACATCAATTTCTTTTGAGCGACCGTGGAATCTGGACCTAGTTCCAGATCTTTTGATCCATCAGTCGGGTCAGTTTCATCGCTCCCTCCCCTCTCTGAACCTCACTGCTTGGTTCCTCCAGTTCCAACCTTAGCCAGGCTTCCTCAATTATCTCACTCTGTTCGAGATATTTTGATAGCTTCCCATAAATCTTCCACTCGGAAGATTTATTTGAGTAAGTGGAAACGCTTCACATATTGGGCTCAAGAAAGGACATAGATCCTTTCACTGCTTCCATCCAATTAGTCCTTGATTTTCTAGCTGAACTCTTCCATGCAGGTTCATCTCCTCTACTCTTAAAGTTCAATTGGCAGCTATTTCTAACTTTCATGTGGGTATTTCTGAATCTGCCTTAATGTCCCACAAGCTTTGCAAAGCCTTTTTGAAAGGAGTTTTTCTTCTCAGACCTCCTATAAGAAATCCTCCTTCTCCTTGGGACCTAAATTTAGTACTTGCTTCTTTGATTCTTCCCCTTTCGAACCTGCAGTCTCCTGTTCTTTAAAATTGCTATCATGGAAGACTCTTTTCTGGTAGCTATTACTTCAGCTAGAAGAGTTTCAGAGCTTCAAGCACTCAGCTGTCGACCTCCTTATCTATTGTTTCATAAGGACAGAGTATCCTTACGAACTAACCCGTCCTTTTTGCCTAAGGTGGTCTCGATGTCAAATCTAAACCAAAGCATTGACCTCCCTGTCTTTTTCCAGAATATTCCAATAGGTCTGAACAAAAATTACACTGCCTGGATGTTCATCGTCAATTGAGGTACTACTTGGATAGAACAAAACAATTCAGAAAATCTGATCAGCTGTTTGTCTCCTATGCGGAAAGCAGAAAGGGACTTTCAGTTTCAAAGGTATCATTATCCAGATGGCTAACATCTTTGATTTCCCTTGTATATGAAATTAGACACCAAAAACTGCCTAATAAACCTAAAGCCCATTCCACCAGAGCTTTGGCTACTTCTTTAGCCTTCCAAGACAGACTGCCTATTGACACCATTTGTGCAGCGGCTACTTGGGCTACTCCTCACAATTTCATTTCTCATTATAAGTTGGACTTAGCTTCTAGGCATAGAGCTAATTTTGGTTCCACTGTTCTCAGGAGTCTGTTCCGTTAGGCCACGCGGGACAAGGTGCTAGGGACGCGGTCCCATCCAGCAAGAATGAAGGCGAGATAGACAACTTAACATATAGAAGTTATGTTCTTACCATAACGTTCCATGTTAGTTGTCTTCTTCTCGCCTTCTTCTTGCTCCCACCCTCCTTCCCCGGCCTGGACAGACCTAGAGGAGTTGTGATTGTGACCTCTCTTTCTACCACCTCTTTCTTAGGCATATGCTATTGTGCATATTTCCCGGTTCAGGATGTAGGTCACCCTTCTTTCTTCCTGTTGTTAGAGGTGGACTCTGTTTAGAGTTATTCTTTTACTTTTATAAGCTGGGGTTAGCTTACAAACGAGATCTGAGGTAACTCTCGCCTAGCATTGTGGGATATAAGGGGAGCCTCGAGCCGGTGGAACCAACTCTCGAGCTTTTAGAGTAGCAGTGGAGCCGAGGTCGGCTCCGAACCCATCCAGCAAGAAGAAGGCGAGAAGAAGACAACTAACATGGAACGTTATGGTAAGAACATAACTTCTATTTTTATGCAGGAGTAATCAGTAATAAAAAGAAATTAATTACAAATTTAAAAATTAATGGCGCATCTTGTTTCGTTTTTTTTTTTTTTTGCAAAATTTCGAGATTTTCACAAAAATGTCTGGCAAGAAAGAAGACGGGACCTGTCCAAATATTAGCCAAATGCACTGCAAGTAATTGCTGCATACATGTCAGCTCAACAGATACTTCCAGAACAGCACAACCACTAACAGGGAGATCCAGGTGACCTTTCTGCAGTTGTAAGCAGTAGCAAAGCTTTACATGTAAGAATGGGCACCTTGCAGTTATGACCTGATATTCTTTGGTTTCTGTCAAGAATATGTTAATATCTCCAACAACTGGTCTGCAGTGTAAGTGATCTGGAGTTGTGCTTGCAAGAGAATAGAAGTAAAAACTCCTAAAATAATGTACTCACCATCTGCATCAACATGTAAGGGACCAAGAAACCAGAAGTCACAGAAATAATCCACATATATGTGAAGTACAAAGGGTCTGATAATGCTGAATTTCTTAAAACATTGATCCCCTTGGTTTTCAAGATGGCCGCTAACTAGAAAGCACATTCTTCTGTAAGCTCTAAATTTCAACTGTTAATCTAGTCAAATCACTTAATACCGCTGCACCAAACCATACAAAAAGATTAACTTAAAGCTAGATTAAACTTATATTCATTTACCTGCAATTTATTTCTTGGATTTGAAGCAACAAAAGGTTAAATCATCCTTCTTTCTTGCAGTGGTACAGTGGTGATTCCAGCCACATGTGCTCAGGCCTACCAGAAGTTTAAAAAATTAATTTCTACAAAAGCAAAAAAAAAAAAAAAAAGATATCACAAAATGGAACAAATGGAATCACAGACTTCAAAAACCAGACTTTCATTAATTTAATCTCCAGAGAAAGAAATCTCTACGAAAAGACAAAAAAAAAATTTAAAGCACTGACAGAAGCTCCAAAACAATTCTAGAAAATTAAATCAGACCAACCCTTTTTCATGGAGGAGCTCAAAACTGCTCTACTCCCACTTCAGTCTGAAATACAGACCTTTTCTACAAAGCTAATCTCAGTTGGAAACAACTTGGATCAGATCAAAGCCAGAATAGATCAAAACAAAGCAAAAATTATAAACAATGAAATAAGAATACAGGAGATAAAAAAAAAACTACTTCTACAAATGAATCTACCATCAAGGACTTGCAACAGAAAATACCAGATCTCGAAGCAAGCGTGAGACGCAATAATATCTTAATAAGAGGTATACCGGAGAAGTATGAGCAGCCACAGCTCGCTAGTATTGCGAAGGAAATCTTTGAACTCATCATTGAAAATAATGAACTTTCTTAGTCGATCACAATCGAGAGAATACAGCGAGCCCTAAGGAAGTCACAAACTCCTGATACTCCTAGGCAAGTCTATGCCAGAATTTTAAACGCTTCACGTGCACAATCTATTATAATGTTTGCAAAAAAAAAGAAGTACATCACTTGGAAAGGAAGCAAAATTACAATTGCTCAAGATTTACCCCTTTCTATAAAACAATCCAGACAAGTCCTCTCACCTTTCTGCAACTACCTACTAAATAAAAACATTAAATTCCAAATTAAATATCCAGCGACTCTCTCTTTTCAACAAAATAGCATAATTTACTCTGTCAAGAATCTTCAAGAAGCCAAATCTATCTTCGTCAAAGCATTTGGAGAACTACCAAGCAACCTAGTTTAAAAGCTGACTTGCACCCTAATTATCAACAATGTTTTCAAAGCCGAACCCAGTATTGCATATAAAAAAACCTAAAATTCAACTTTAAGTTAATTACCTCAGGTAAAGTCATTTCTCCTTTTTCTCCATCTCAGCGTTCCATTTTCAGTCGGAGTAGTAATGCCATGCAGTTGCCTAGTGCCCCTCAACCTTACAGTTTGCTTCCAGTCAAAAAACAGGAAGAGTAGGATTGATAAGGGCAAAGTTCATAGAAATGTCATGCGCTGTACGTCAACATAATGTTAGCTCGATCGACTAGGCAAATGGAGAGAATATGAAAAGAGAAGGGAAGGAAAAAGGGGGAGAAAACAAGGGGAAAAGGGAAAGAAACATAAGAAGATGTGAAACCGAAAGATCTATTGAAAAATATTGTACATTAAATGGTCAGCAGCTTTTGAGTCAAGGTAACTGAACAATTTTGGATACCAAATGTCTGATACATGCCTGTTGTTTCAATCAAATTTTGTCGGCAGTAGGTACGCTAACTACATCCTACAGTACTGTATTAGTACTTCGCTAAATGCTATCATTTATTTTCAAGACTGTGGACATATAATTTCTGTGGAAAATCGCTCTTTGTTATATGAAAATGCAATGCAATTTATATATGTCCTAAACATTTCATTATGCATATGGAGTTTTTTTTACCTATAGCAACTTAAATTGCAAAAATCTGTCTTATACCAGTTTAATCTGCATATAGCACTTTGTTTAGATTTACTGTAGTTAGTTAGTTCTTTCAATGTTTTGATCATGTTCTTTTCACGAGATTATGTAGCAGTTTCAAAATGAGCATATTTCTATAAGCCTGAAAGCTCGGACAGTACTAATAACTCTACACTCATCTAATAATCACTCTGAGAGATAAACAAATGTATATAATTGTATAAACAGTCTTCCAGTAATTTACAATACAGATCTAGAGTACACTTTTAAATGTCATCTATACCAACACTATTAGGTTTATACTACCTGCATTCTCTAACTAGTTATAAGTAATTGTTTATGTTCTTATATAACTATCTTAATGTTAATATAGAGCGGGAAGTTTTTTGTGCTTGTCTGATGGGTCTTGGAACGATAGAAGTTTTTTGTAAAATAGAATTGTAAATATTATTCTAATAACTCTTTCAGATAGTAGTAAGTCGTGGGTATGCATGGGGGGGTGGTCTGAAAGGGTGGGTTGTCACTTATTTTAAACACTTCTTTATATTTGGCTTTCTAAGAACTTTCATAAATGCTTGTAGTTTTGATATTACAATCATCCATGATCCAAAAATCTCTTCATTTTTCATCCCTTTAATCCTCTTAACAGTTATCAAATTGAAAGAATAACTCCTTAATGGTATCATTGGAATTGTGGAATGTTAAGGTCCTACAAAATAATAATAAAAAAATAATGTTACATTTAACATACACATCCACTGTCGACATAACTCTTATCCAAGAAACTCATATGACAAAAGAACAATGGGAGAAGGATTCAGAAAGGAAATGGACAAAACAAATATTAGCTGCAGGGGACTGCACGGCTTCAAAAGGGGTAGCAGTAATTGTTAAAAGCCCTTTCAAAGGTAAACTAATAGCATGTCATTTTGATCCTAATGGCAGATGGTGTTTCCTAAAGTGCTCCATCCCCTGTTACAACAAAGATATTTTAATTCTAAATGTATACGGTACCTGCATGTACCAATCTTTATTCTTATATGAAATCTATACACTTCTTGAAACATTTCCAAATTTTCTATTGATATTGGGTGGAGACTGGAATGTGACTAATAGACCTGAATTAGATAGGACTTGCAAAGAAAACATACAATCGACAAGCATTGTTACGTTTATAAACAAACTAATAGATGACTTTAATGTATGTGATCCTTTTGAATCCTTCAGAGATGATCCCTCAATCAGTAAGTTTACATTCTTCTCAGCCTACCATAAATCGTGGTCTAGGATAGACTATTTTCTAATCTCAACATTTTTTTTAAACTATGCAACAAGATATAGTAGTGACCCTAGAACCCTGTCTGATCATGCTAAAATCAGTCTGAGAATAAGTACGACTAGGTCTAACACAACTGACCAATCCATATCAAACTGGACCCTTAATCCAAATCTTCTTAATAATAAGAATCTTCAAAAGAAGTTCTGGAATTTCTTATCCACACAAATGATACGTTAGTAGATTTGGATATTCCTTATGACATCCAATGGGCTGCAGCTAAAGCAACTCTCAGAGGAACTTTAATTCAGAAAGCTTCCCTAATCAAAAAACAAGCCAAGTCGCAACTTTCTACTTTATAATTTAAAATAAAAAGACTGGAGTTAGAACTGCAAACTAAGTACACCATAGATTTAGAAAAACAGATAATCTCCCTACAAAAACAATTGCATGAAATCCACCTAAAACAGTACTCACGTATTGAACTCAGGCTTCTCCACAGATATGCTGAATGGGCCCAAACCTCCCCTAAGATACTGGCCAGGATAATTAATATCAAACCTCCACCCACTAGGATAAAACAAATTAACCATAATAACAGGTCTTTCTTCTCTGACAAGGAAATCATACAGGTCTTTGAAGAGGTTTATCAAGAGGTTTATGGTCCCCAAGAATATGCTGGTGATTTGTCCACCAATAATTTCTTAGATGACCTACAATTCCCAATATTAAATGACACTCAAAGAAATTCTCTTAAGACACCACTGACTGCTGAAGAAATCCTTTTAGCCATAAATAATCTGAAACCAGGAAAAGCCCCGGGCCCTGATGGATATGTAGCGGAATTTTATAAATCCTTTAAGCGACAATTAAGCCCACTTTTACTTAAAGTTTATAATTATATAATAAAATTTGGCATCTCTGATCTATACATAAATAATTCTAAAACTATCCTTATACAAAACCCAGTGCTAATAACTTCAGCCCCAATGATTATCGACCAATTGCACTAATTAATATAGACATAAAAATTCTATCATCAATACTTGCTTATAGACTTAATAAAATATTTCCTCACATCATATCGCATGAACAATTAGGATTCATGAAAAATAGGAATTTATGGGATAACACACTGACGATGGAAGCTATAACAAACATGATAGAGAAAGACAAATCCCCCATGTATGCTCTATCTGTAGAAGCTCAAAAAGCATTTGACAGAGTTAACTTAAACTTTCTTTTCAAGATTATGAAGCACTTCGCCATTCCTGATGAATATATAGATATGGTCAGAACTCTTTACAACAAGACAACTACCACAATAAACATAAATAAAAAGAAATCAAATCCAATTCACATAACCAATGGCACTAGACAGGGATGTCCGCTTTTACCTTACTTGTTCATTCTTTATTTAGAAGTCCTACTCCTGAAATTAGGGTCTATATTAGATCAACAAACACGTAAATGTTCGAATCTATAAAGGTCGACCTTTATAGATCAAACATTTACATGTTCGAAAATCTTTAAAAATAAAAACAAAAAGCTAAGTAATAAATACATAAACCAAAAGGTGTAGGCAGGGGGGCAAGCCCCCCTGCACCCCCCACAACCCCCCTACTTAAATATACCAATGCCAAGATCACGCTACAGTGTAGTGAAGAGGAACTTTCCCGTTTCTGCACTGTAGTGCACTGATGTGCGATCTCTGAGTTGGTATATTTAAGTAGCGGGGTGTGTGGGGGGTGCAGGGATGCTTGCCCCCTTGCTAAAACCCTTTTTCTTAATTTTTGTTTTCTTTATTTAGTTTTTATTACATTTACAAACATGTACATGTTCGATCTCTAAAGGTCGACCTTTAGAGATTTGAACATTTAAATGTTCGTTGATGCAATATAGACCCCTGAAATTAAGTCAAAAAACATTCCAACACTCTGTATTCATTTCTAAAGTTCTAGTGAAATACACAGCTTTTGCTGATGATTTAAATATCTACTTTAAATTTCCCTCTATGGACTTGGAAAAAATTTTAAGCGCCATTGATAATGTTTCAGTAATCTCAAATTATGCCATTAACCCTACCAAATCAATAATTGTGCCCATTAAATCCCATATGTCACAAAGAATTTTTCATACCATAAACACAGATCAAAGTAAATTATGCACTCAAATATTTGGGTATTACTTTTATACACCCCCAATGGGAAGTAATTAAAAACAACCTTTATAAAACCTGGTCCAAAGTCATGGAGGATCTTGCTAGATGGAAAAATCTAAATCTCGCCCTTCTTTCCAAGACAGCAATTATAAAAATGAATATCCTTCCTAAAATTATTTTTCATTTCTATGCTATCAACCAGAATATCCCAAACAATTTCTTCCTGAAAATGAAAACTACACTAGGCAATTTCATTTGGCACCCCAAGAACAAGGTGGCCTAAACCTTCCTGATTTTCAAACATATTATAATATAATTAATGCCAGTCGTATCATACACATAATTAATCATGAACCTTCTAATAAATCTTGGCACCCTCTTTGGGTAAAAACCTATCACCAACACCTTATTGCATTGAATTTAAACCCCAAAACCATTCCTTTCCTTAATTCTAAAACTCTTAAAAATGTTAAGATTCATCCTGTATTATTGAAAAATAGTATATATTTTCAAAAGCTCATAACATCCCTAAATTTAAAGAATTCTTTAATTATGGGTCAACCAATTCACTTAAATCCAAATTTCAAATTACAATATGTTAAACTTAGATTCCCACTCATCAAGAACTGTATGGTTTGGGATCTTTATAAAATTAAAGACCAGCCATTGGAATCTATTTTAATATCATTAGCAGCAAATAAAAATATTGTATAATTATTAAAGAAATACTATACCGAGTAACTCTGTTTACTGCATTGATCAAAGTAACACCACAAAATGTCCAGCTCTATCAACAAATCGCAGCTATGCTTATGTTAAGAACTAAAATGTTATCAAATACTTATAGATTTATAACAAAAATAAAACACCAAGACTCAATTCTACATTCCAAGTATTGGGAGACACAAAACAAGGAGATAACTGTTGAACAAAAACCTGAAGCTATTGACATATCCCTAAAACTAATTCCTTTCAAAAATTTATTTATACTCAGTTTATGATAAATAATAATGCCTAACATACACCCTTATTTTTGAATACAATTAATCCAAATATTTCACCTTTTTGCGACACATGCTCTAACTCAGTAGCCGACATTCTACACATATTCTGGTCCTGCTGAAACATCTACAAACTGTGGTGCTCTCTGAGAGCATAACTCAAAAAAATGGGCTACATGGAATCCACACTCTTGTGGGAAATGGCAATTTTAAATATATTTCCCATCTCCTACAACTTTGAGTCCAAACATATAATTGTGATAATGTGCGCCATGCTTAAATCCTATATAGCACTCAATTGGCTGGATAGGTCCAAAACCTCTTGGACAGAGTTTAAAATTATAGCTACTAAATATGTTTTGACAAACAAATTTAGTACAATAAGTAAGAAGAAAAAATATTTCCAAAAATTTTGGAAAAGCCTCATAGAAGCACTTAGGTCCTTATCTATCTTATCTTTCTTTCTTATCTTTCTATCTTCATTTTAAGGTCTCCTACTCAATATGTTAAACCAATTGTCTTAACTCTACCAGATGAGAATGCAAATGTCTAACCAATCCCCTAATGGATGTTCACGTTATATATGAGTACACTCTCTAATTCTACCTGTATAATAAATATCAAGTATCCTTCTTTATATTTTCTATAAGTGACAATCAAGTATATGTAGTGTATATAGTTACATAAAAAGGAGTTAACATATGGACTGTATTCTTTGTATGTTATAACTTAACTTTGTCTATTGTTATTCTAATATTATCGTGTGATCAGTGGTTTTTATGACTAACTTCGAATTCATAAACTTAAGAACTAGATTACCTTATTGTGTAATTCCAAGCACTACTATACATGATCATATGATCAGTTCTATGGGATATAAATGGCTTGTAATTCATATGCCTTGAAGCTTTCAAAATTTCTACACTTCACTGTATGTGATTATAATGTAGTTGAAAGCCAATTTCTTTCTTTTTTTTTCTTTTTATCTGTATTACGTGTTGAAAAATTTAATAAAAATTATATTAAAAAAAAAAAACATTGATTCCCATGATTCTGAAGAAGCAGAAAGGAAGACCTCTTGGTATTAGAACAGTTCATCCAGTCTCCTGCTTTTAAACTGGGACCAGGTTCAAAAACCAAGAACAATGATGAAAGACTCGTGTCTTACACAGAAAAAGAAGCTGTAATTAGGACTGCTTGGCCCACACCAGGATACTGTGTTCGAGAAGCAATGTAAGATGAGACAGTGACAAAACCAAAAATATAGCAGATGGAAATCTCATGGCCAGTAATAGCTTTGCTGTGCTCCAAGAAAATGCAGTGCGCCTAAAATTACTGTGAAAGAGGGTGTGAAAATGTTTGAAAGTCAGAAACTATCCTTGTGAAGCAATACACCATCGGGATAGTCACAGTGAGAAGAATTAGCAGCAGGCGGAGACATTACAGAGCTACTGTCCAGAAACTATAAAGTGTAACAGTTTGGCAGAAGGCAGATGTGATACTGATGGTCGGATTTTACCAGCATGACTCGTGTCATGTATCAGGGAGCAGAACTGAATGTTTGTATATGCCACCTTTGTATGCATTGATATTTACTTTCTTCTAAGATTAACTGACTTCTGCTCTAAAAGTCCAGTCCTTGTTTTCATTTTAAGATACCAAGTTTGTTTAATTCTGGGCCACTAAACACAAAGCAGGCAAACAATTAGTTCATCTCCCTTTTTTACAAATACTAGTAAAACTTGCAGAAGGTGAATGCAACATCTGAAATTTATAAATGACAACTGGTTTGTACCCCTTGGTGTGGTTAAAACCTGGACAGGGGAGGCAAAGGGGGGATGTTGACTATTGTGTTTCCCAGTAAAAAAATGAAAGCTGTGTTTAAGAAAGATGATTAAAACTGGGATTCTACTGTACTCAGATCAGCTCAGCAAACAGTACACATTCATCTAGGTAATGCCATATGTAAATTAGCATTGAGCATAACATGATTACTGTAAACCTCATGTATCGTCATTAGAGAGAGAGAGAGATGATATTGTCTTTGTAGTTATGCTGTACATTGTCTAGAATTCAACCTGCCACCAGTACTAATAAGGATTATGGCCTCTGATCTGCTGCTAGACATTAATGTAGCCTCACCTTACAATGCAGCAGTTTATGACATTATGGGAGGGCTAGATTATCATATCTGCACCCTCTAGATGTATGCTAGGTAAACTCTGTATAGGGCTTTTGGGTGAACATATATTTGAGGAAGTGACAACCATTCCAAAGCAGAGATATTAAGAGATGTACTTTCGGCATAATAACCAATTATTAGATTATCATTATTCAGATTATTATACAGATGCTCTGAATTGACAGATGAGCTGCAGTGAATCCAAACAGTGTAAAGAGGATGGGTGATTAGTGACAGTGGTACCAGTGTGTCAGTGCCCCATGTGGTACTCTGTGGAATGTTTCCTTTATTAACAATGGGTAACATTTCCCTTACAGGCTGTACATAACATGGCTGAAAGATGCCTAGTGCATTATTCACTGTATATACTGCATATTCAGGTACTATGGGGACTGGAGACTGGGATAAAACACACAAAAACACTTCACATTCCTCAGTATGAAATTTATATACATTTTTGTAGATGTTTTCTTCATACCGCTATGCATCTTGCAAACAGATCAGTATGCAACCTGTACCTTATAAGACTGACAGAAGCATTGTTTTGGTAGTGCTAGAAAGGTGGAGGCTTCTCCCACTTATTTTTATTCAGCTTGCACACACACATATATATATATATATATATATATATATATATTTTTTTTTTTTTTTTTTTTTTTTTTACTGGGGAATAGCTGAATTTTGCACACTTTTAAACCACGAGACCTATAATGTTGCCTGCTTGCCAGCTCATCTTTTAAGGTCACCCTGTGTCTTCTATTATTACTACTTTCTGTTATTTGAATGATATACAATGGCAAAGGAGTGCCAATGTTTATATGTGTTATTTGATTTAAAACCATTAAAAATGGACTCGGTGCAACCAGATGCTAAGTCATTCTTTCAGATTTAAAAGCAATGTTTTTGTGCGAATATATATATATATATATATATATATATATATATATATATGTGTGTGTGTGTGTATGTATGTAGGCAGAGAAATATACATATACATACACATACATATATATAATATCTGTACACAAATACACACACACATGTATGTTTGGGTTTATATTATACGATCACATCGAACAACATATGGTCGATGTCTTCAAACATCGACCTTATAAAATGACAAAAAAAAAAAAAAAGTACCCTAACGGGTTTAAGCAGGGGGGCAACCCCCTCTGCACCCCCCACCCCCGCTACTTAAATATACCAACTCCGAGACTGCACTACATTGCAGTAAATGGAAATCTCCCCTTACAGAGATTTCTGTTTATACGCTTGAGATTCTGAGCGTTCGATATTCTCGTGTCGACAATGTCAGATTCAACATTGTCGGCTCTGGAGAATATAATATAGCCCCGTATGTTTATATAACGCTTTTGTATATGTTTATGTTTCAGCTTGTCTAGGTGTTTGAAATACATACACTTTTTCTAAATGGTTGGCTCTGACTAGGAAGATACAAGGACAGTGTATAGACAACTTAATGATTTCTAACACCTGAATGCTGCACCTGTATTTTTGAGATAGATAAACTCATACATAAAACAAGTGATCTCCTTGGGGTAATCTCAGAACATTAATGAGATTATTTAGTTTAGATAATAATGGGCTGACCCACTCCATAAAGAGAGTCATGATTATTACAGAAAACTCACTGGTTCCTCTCCCAGAATGTTCAGTACATAAGTGTGACTTCATCCTGCCATGTTAATGGGATGAAGTGACAGGTGTCCATCTTTTTCCATAATAGCTGGTACTCTTTGCAAATTATACCTATCTTTGTGGCCAAGGAAGGGTAATTAGGCACGCAAGGAAGTATCAGGGGTAGATTAATTACTCTGTGCTCTCTTTACCTGGGTTCTAGGATGGAAACAAAAGTAGGTCAGAAGGTCATACAATTCATACCAAAGACAACTGATAAAAAGGGGGCGATGTACACTTTGCTTCCATCTGTAAAGGTTCTGGACCAAAACATCAAGTAAAAAAGGCCACACACAAAGCCACATAGACAATAATATCAGAAAAGACCCTGGTAAACCAGATGCTTCACTGTATAATCCTTTAAACCTCCTTTGAAGGGGGCAATTGGGATGTTTATACAGACGATCACTTAAGGACATACAAATGTACCACCTACAAGGCTTCCTAATGCCCACTGACATTTTATTTTTTATTAAGTGTTTATTAAGCCATTCAGGCCAATAAAGGCAGACCGTACTAGCTATTGTTATGACATTTTTCCCTTTTTTATGGGTTTGCCAGTGTAGCCTTGTTACAAAACCCCCCCTATATCCGTAACATTGAACTAACAGTAAAATATCCCAAATAAGGACAATAATAAGAACAAGTAAAAAGGTCACATAGGAATGCCTCATATGTAAAAACATCAAAAAATACCCTGGTAAACTAAACTCGTCACTGTGTGATACCTTAAACCTCTACTGAGGGTTGCTCATGGGAAACATGGAAATTTTCCAAAAATGTGCACTTCACCAGTCCAAAAGAATACTCAAGCCACCTTGAACAATAAAGGCTTCACTGAAAGAAAATGTACTCCAAAAATGAATTTATTAAATCAGGTTAAACACTTTTGTCTTTATAAGACATGCAAATTACCCAGTGCTATGAAATACCTTGAAGATGCTTCCTTACTATAGAAGGAGAACAGACCTCCCAGAACTGTCGAATTGTATTACAGAAACCTTTCTGGAGCTATATGACAGACAACAATACTAACCCCAAATACTGAGGGAGGGTTATAAATGTTTTTA
Source organism: Protopterus annectens (assembly GCF_019279795.1). Lineage (NCBI taxonomy): Eukaryota > Metazoa > Chordata > Ceratodontiformes > Protopteridae > Protopterus > Protopterus annectens. Next base: position 451,661,431 of record NC_056743.1, read on the forward strand.
TATGTACCTTAGATCTTTTGCTAATAAGTTATGGGGGACATGGCATGAAATAAATTTTTTTTAATACACTTTGTGTTGCATTCTACAGTCATCTAAAAGAGCAGAGGACAGATGTACAAAAATTCTAACAACTTAGGACAATAAATAAGGGACATTAAAAATAAGAAAACCATGGTGGCGCTTTTTGTTTCTGCCTGCTGTATACATAACAATTACTCCAAAGGCCTACCAGTGCCTTGCCAGGAGACATACAGTACGATGAAGGAAACACAAAATTATTCTCCCATCCTCAAGGGAAAAGGCCCATTCCATCATTAAAATGACATTGATCTACAAACTAATTAGAATGTCATATATTCCAAAGAGTTACCTCAGGAAGGCATCATTCAAAACTGGCTTTAATATTAGAAGGTGAAAATAACTCCAGTCTCATGGTATTATCAACTACAGGCTTGGATGAACACTCCATAATACCCACTTCAGACCAACATTGTAACATTTTTTTTTACAAGAAATGTATTTACAGTTTTTGAGATAAGTCTGTAATTTGTTCCAGTATTAAACTACTGTCCTGGAGAACCAGCTACGTCTCTGTTTAAAGTATTAATCTTTCTTTGCTTCTGCATGACACCTGCAGTCTAAGCCAGATGAACAAATACTCATTATGAAAATCTCTATAATAGGTAACAAAACTCTCCCAGTCTGTCTTATGCTAGAGAAAAGAGCCTCCGATTTTGCAACCTTTAATCAGAACTTAAACCCGTATGAAAATATATTTAGTGTTTCTCTTCTGTATTTTCTCAAAATTATGTACATATAATTTAGTATAAGGGCTCCAAATGGAGTTACCCTTGGGGTACAGCATGATATACTTTCTGCTTCTTGCTTAAATAGCCTCTCCACTTTCAGTTTCATAAACATTACTGCACTGAAACTGAAGTAATAAACCCAAGACAATAAGCTTATGCACTAGTAATTCATGATTTATTTTGTCAAAGGCACTTGAGAAATCCATATAGATCACGGCTGCTTTTAGGCCATCATTTAACGTATTAATAACCTTATGACAAGAAATAAATTGCAGCTAATAGTGGAGTAATTCTGAATATATGCATGTTGATATACACTTAGCGTGTTTTCTTCGTTGACTTCCAGCAGTTTAAACAGAACTATTCTTTCCATAAGATTCCCTATTCTGGATAACATGCACATGGATCTAAACCTTCTAGCATCTGTTCTTGCTTATTTTGTTCTATAAACCTGTCCAATTATAGTACTTTCCATACAGCTGGTATGATGCAGTCTTTGAAACATTTTCTGAAATAAAAAAGCCAGCAGTTCAAATAATTGCGTTTGGACTAGATTAATATTCTTCTTGCTGATATTATCCTGACTTAACTATGTTCAACAAGGCAATTTAATGTACTAATATCAAGAGGATTAAAATAGTTTTTGATCTTTGTTGTACTAATTCCTTGATTAACATAATATCAATTCCTAAGATGGTTTCAAAATATTTGTCAGAGTGAATATATGCTGTATGGGTAATGTGGATTACTGCTGTTAAACTAAAAAACAGTGTATCTTCCTCCTGTACATTAGCTTTTATCATGATGGCTTAAATGATATAAATACCCTTCTATCCTTCCCTATCACCAGTGTAGAAGTGACTAGATAAATGAATAAAATAGAGTTGAAAGGCACTGGGTGTGATAAACTATAATGGGGAATTTTTGGGAAACTTTCACCTAGAGCAATAGGACTGTTATAATGGGCTTGTAATATTAGATATTCCCCAAAAGATTACTTCCCATGGAAAGAAGTACTACTAACACCTGTCCCTTAGTTGGGCAAAGGCCTGTCATATCCTGGAAGTTATGATCCGATGTCTTTATTGGCCATCAATTGTAAGATCTACCCAAACATCTGGCAGCTAGGTTAAATCAATAGCTAACCTAGTTTATTCAGACAGACTAAGCTACAAATATTTTTTATAGCTAGAGATACTTTTTTATAGCTACAGGTGCCCAGATTCATTACTGTCAGTAACAGGGTGGATTTGCCACAAGTGTGTCAATAGCTGTGTCCAATCAATGTGCACATTTTTGCATGCTAATGACCTTTTATCTGTATAATTCTTGATGTCCTACAGCGAGAAAGAAAGTGTAGAAATATTAAACAATATAAGACAATATTGAGGTGATTCAGTGAACGTAAAACACTGAAGTCATATCTCATACAACACAATTTTTGAGGTGTACATACAAACCATACTTGATTACTTTCAAAGACTTTAGGGCCATTCAGACTTCTACACAAGTGTTTTTTTCCCCAAGATGAATGAAAGAGTAAAGTTTTATCTGGGAAATGACAAGGCAACTGTCCAGAACCATATATTAAGGCCTGCTAAGTCAGAAACTGCAACACCATCCAACAACATTTTTAGATGACAACATTTGTAGCAGGCTTACAGTCTGATATTTGATGAAAATTTGTGGTACACGAAGAGGAAGAGACTAGACCAGTAGGAGTCAGATCTTATACAAAAAGGGGTTTCAGCTGTGGAATATACATTGCTCAGATAAACTGCCTCAATAGATGGACAAAGTACATTATTTATATATTCATAGCTAAGTGCTAGGCTAGATGCCCTTATGGGCAGTTTTAAGCTTCTTAAATTTCTCTTTCAAAAGTGAGAAACAAACCCCATGCCTTCTGCCTGTGAGATAAACACCTTAAGTATTATACCAATCTCTAACCCCAAATACTAGATTAGCTGCTTTTGTGGACAGTTTTAAGTCTAGATAATTTCCCTTAGTGAGACTCAAACCCCATTCTCTTCTCTGTGAAGTAAATATTTTAACCATTATATTAACTTCCAACCTTTCATTATTATTTCTCCATTTATTACCTCTTGTGGTAATAGTTCTTTAAATGTGTATATTTTTTCTGCTTGTTTATTGTCTATATCCCACTTCTGTTCTATCCTAAATTCCTACATTGAGGCATATGTCCCTATGGTATACCCATTATCAATAAGCTGTTGCCCTACATGCAATAAAAGTAATCTTCAAGGATAAATAAAAAAAACTAAGGTGAATGATCAAAACCTGCAAGAGGAAAATACACATTAAACATTGTATCATACAAGGAAAACCACAAAGCATTATTTAACTGTGGCTGAAATCTTAGAGACAATATTCAGCAAGGCTCTAAGCTTCTATCCAATGAAGCCACCCACTCTATCCTCAAGGAAATCACAAATATATCATGAAAATTTTAGCTCAAACTTCTCCTCTCTTTCCCCCATTTTCCCTCTCATATCATCCAGTGAGCACCCCACCTCACATTATCCAGCCAGTACCCACCCCCCAAAAAATCACTCGAGTTCTAAAAGCCCTCTGTAAAATTAATAACACAGGCTGCACAGGTCCAGATAACATACCTGGTTGTTTCCTTGTTGGTATGAAATACTACCTCACTGACTCCATTGTAAACATTAAGTCCTAGCCTGTCCAGTGGGTACATACCTGAAGTCTGGAAACTAGCTATATGGGTGGACCTACTACTACAAACTATTGACCAATTAGACTCACTAGTATCATTTTTAAACTAAAGGGGTGTATAATCATGGAACTAATAAACAGGAATATTGGTAGATTATAAAACCCTCAACCTAAACTAATTTGGATTTATGAAAGGCACACCCTGCCTAGATAATCTGGTGGAGTTCTTTGAGAAGGTCACACTAGCACTACATAAAGGCAAGCCCCTGGACTCTGCCTTCCTGAATCTGTCCATGGCCATTGATACTATTATACTTCTTAGCATTATAGAAAAAAAACATATTTGGATATAAAGCCCTGCATACCTCATTGGATAGCTAATTGGCTTACAGGCAGAACCCACTCTGTCAGGGTTGGTGGCACACTTTCATCTAACAAATAACTCCTCACCAGTGGTGTACCCCAGTGGTTTGTTCTGGGGGAACACTACTCTTCATCTACTTTGCTGATATCAAAGCTAATATTAAAGGCCACTGATTGACTAAGATTTGCTGATAACTACAAACTCAGAGCTGTCATCAGCTCACCAGAAGACACAAACATCATCCAAAGGATCTAACCTTCAAAAATCTATGATGTTAGGCAAAGTAATTTAGTATTATATTCTTTGGGCAACAAAAACACCCATTCACCTACCATACAAATGACAACCCCCCCATCAAACCTGATATGATCATTTGAGACCTGGACACACATTCATGAATAATAAACTCTGCTTTGACCACCATGTATTGTTTTTGCAGCTTGAAAAATAAACTTTATTATAGCATATTTAAAAATGGCACCTCAACAGCACACCTTTAACAGGTTCTAAAACCATTCTAAAAATATCACTGTAAGAAGTTCAACATGCATATCATTCACTGCGTATTACTCTAATAAGCAGTAACAAAACAGTTTAAAGTGCAGAAAAAGTAAACATACAATATTTCATGCACTGTAGCCACCTGGCATGTAATTATTGTTGATGTTTGGTGGTTGCGTGACAAAATAAATAGCACGTAATTAAACAGACTTGGAATAATGTAATTAAATCTAGAGAAAGAGATATAAATTAATGAGCCCTTGCACCATAAATTTCAAATGGATACAATCAAAGGCATTATGGGAGTATATAACAATGACAGAAACAGCATCCAGAAGGATTCTGTTTACAACATGTTGGCCAGACAGTATAATGGCCTGAAGGATGCAGTTCGCAGTATTTATATTTATTTTCAGAACAATCCCAAACTAGTATTCTGAGATGCCCTTGGGAGTTATGTTCAAAAAAAAAAAAAAAAAATAGAATTAGCTAACATTGCAGCCAAGTTTACAATAAGTATCTAAGGACGCTGCAGGTCTGCATTTTCATATGATCCTTATAAGGCTTTGAAAATGTTACTTTAGAAGTCACCTAGGAATGGTATGCAAAAAACAGATGATTGAGACAAATGTGTCCTAGAAAGGTATACAAAACTCCTTAGGAATATATTGCAAAGCTGGGAATTTTTTTAGTAGTTCTGTGACTTTTGTAACTTGTTCCAAGTATAAATCAAAATCAGATTTGTGAGTTTGTTCTTGAAATACTATTTGATATGGATTTCCCAGGCTTGAAAATCAAAGCTGTCTTTTATTTTTGCATACATTTTGATAGTAATCTAATGCATATGCATTATTTTGTCAGTCTATTTAATTATGTTACTTTGAATATTCAAATGTTTAATAAATGTATTATATCCTTCCCTTGTGGGTAACACAGAAATTCTCCATCTTCATCAACATTTAAATAAATTTACACACCGAACTATAAAATTAGATTTGACAAATTGGATATTCATTTATTTTTCTTTTAGTTTCATGATCTTCAGTCCAGCTCATAATGCCTTTTGAATAACAAGTAGTGAAAAGGATCTCCATGAGCTTTAATTGCTAATAAATTTGATTTATTTGATGATTTATTCAAAAATAAATGTGAGGAACGTACGTAAATGTTCTAATATAAAATTTTAAATGTACCTAGTTATGTAAAATTTGTGTAATTACTGTAAGAATTCCTAATATTCCATAGTAGCTTAATACTATCATTATGTAATTCAAATACTAACTTGTTAAGAAGACTGCTAGTTGTCATTAAATTAAGTGTAAAAGGAGAATTACCAGAGTGAATTATAGGACAAATCTCAATGTTAAGAATCCAATTAAAAACATTCTGGAAAGAAAATGTAAGGTATATTCCAAAAAAAAAATATTTGTAGGTCCCAGTAAGTGTAGTTTGATATCCAAGTTTTTTTTATAATAATGTGTGTGAAATAACAATGTGGGTACTCAGGAAATGTTTTAGTAGGCTTGAATGTGAATAAAATGTGAAACTGAGGCCCCGTCTGCCTGAGTTGGTGGTAGCTCAGATTGATGTAAAAGATCCTACAGCACTTATCAAAATCAGTAGGGGAAGTTTCTTGGTGTTCTGGCCAAATCTCCCCTTGACAGTAAGAATACCATTCAGGTCTTTCCAGAAGAGGTATTTGACCTAGTGGGATTAACTTGGTAATATATATATATATATATATATATATATATATATATATATATATATATATATATATATAAATCAACTAAAAAATATGATTTGAAATCGAATATGGTATTGAAATCATCAGTAAAGAAGGTAGCAATACTACTAATTTGAGTAAATTCCTTGCACTCCCAGAAAGTATGTTCCCATCACCCCCTGTATCCCTTTCGCATCTCCAACAAAACCCTGAATTATATGGTCACATTCTAGATAGCCTATCTGCATTGTAAAATTATCTGTGTGGTTATTTCCATACAAACATCCTAAACTTTCTTGATTGGGTGGCATAGCTAGGAACTATGCCTACTTGTTCCCAGTGGAAATTGGTCAGGGACTAGTCTAATTTCTCCAACCATTTCTTAAGTGCATTTACTTCTTTAGCTCCAATACAGCCTTACAAGCTGTCCTCAAAACTGTATTTAGTGTAGCTGCTTCCATCCTGGTTTCCTGAATGAATTCTGCCACACCTTGTTTATTGTTAACATCTGTGATATTAGCTTGAACCTCTCTTCACTCTGCCATGAGACTCATATAATTTATAATTAATTCCTCAATCTGCAAAAAAAAAAAATCTTCTTTTAAATCCTGTCACGATTTCATCTAGTCCCCTCTCAATATTTGTTTCCAATATCTTAGATTGTTTTTTTTTTCTTCCATATAACCACAGCCAATTTGAAGTCCCTAGATTTAGTTTTTTTGATCTTATACCCAATAAGGAATATACTCCAAAGCCAGGGATTAACTTGTTTCCCCATGAATATATTTCCTAAACAGTGTCTTACATAATCCCAGAACTTATTTTCTCTTTTGGCTTCCCTGTCATCTTCCGTATATTAAGGGGGTGCTGCTACTCATTGCCCCAATTCTATTCCTTTACATTTAGCTTAGTAATTTTGTGTCTGCAGCAAATAAAAAAATTGTTACTTTATAGTATGCTTCCAGATCAGCCATATCTAACCCTCCTTTTTACATTTGTAAAAGTACCTTATCCCATAGTAGCCTTTCTTTTTTATTCTCTCAGAAAAATACTCTTAGCTCTCTTGTAAGTATTTTTTTGTATTCTGCCTTCTACTTAATATGGATACAAAAAGAAAACCAGCATAAAATCCAAGGTACAAAAGGGAAGCAGCCAAAAAGTAACAACCAAAAACAAAAATCCACCAGAACTCTTGGTAAAATGCCTAAGGCATTCTGGTGGATTTTCGTTTTTGGTTGTTACTTTTTGGCTGCTTCCCTTTTGTACCTTCTACTTAATATGAGTAGGCTTGACCTATTTATAATATTAATGAAACATTTACCATTTTCAGCCCCTATATCTTGCAATCTTCTTCCACAGCAGTTTTCATTGTCTGACTTTCCTAGTTACAGTTCATGAGGTAATTTGCTTCTACCTTTTTCTAAATGTCCCACTTTTAATTCTTTTACCGCTTTTAAAAAATTTCCTACTTTGAATATGGTTGGTTTAGACTCCGAGTTCCATTTTCTAGTAATTGCTTTTTTTGGCAGCAGCAGAATTAAACTTAAGAAGGCCTTAATATGTCAAGCAATTCAGATCCGCTATCCCAGCTCAAACAAAATCCTTTTCTTAGTTGCACCCATTTGCAAACCCAATATTTCTGTAGGGAATTTTAAAAATTTGCCAGTTATACTCCCAAAACATGTGTACCCAGTTATCTCTTTCTTCCCAATCACAACTCCAACATTTGCCAGGTATGTGAGGAAAAATTCTTTGGAGTCTGTTTGGGTTATACAAATACCTATGCAAACACTTCCAAGCAAAAATCCTAAATCTTCTAGACTGTGTTGCATATCTGGGAGCCATACATACATATTTCCTGCCATTGCTTCTGTTTTCCTAATCTGTCTTCCCAGTCTTTTCTAACATCCTCTGATTGATTCCTATAGTTATCATGTAATATTTTATATGCCCTACTAATTATCCCTTTTAACAGCAGCTTCTGTTTTAGATTCAACTAAAAACTCTACCAGAGCAGGACTTTCATTTAGTATTCCTCCCTCCCATTCTCTTTACCTATACTCTGATATCAGTCCTTGATAGGGAGGGCAGTCTCTTGCCTGCATTCCAAATGTTTTTTTGGCCTTTTCCCATTCTGTTACCTTTCCCTCTTTAATTATTTGTTCCCAATAGCTTGGTTCCTTTGCCAGTTCCAGTCCCCTCTTGCCTGTTCTCTATACCTCTAATTGCTGCCATCCCTATTGGCAGAATCTCCTTTCTCCATTCCCATGTTGGCTTAGTTCTTAGAATATTTTCTACTTCTTTATGGATATAATATACTGTAGGACTATTGCTATTCTCCTTAAGGATCTGCATCCAAAATCCCACTCTCTCATTATTTTTTTAATTCCCCCCTGCTTCACCACCACCCATCCACCCATTTCCATGTTGAATTATAGCTTTCTGCTTGTGTTAAATATAAGAGGATTAACTGTATAGCTCTAAAATATCCCTTCAAATCAGATAATCCTAAACCACCTTGTTCTATTGGAAGGATCAACTTATGCCCCTTGACTCTTGTCTTCTTCCTACCCCAGGTAAACTCCTTCAACTCTTTATTAATTACTATCCACAACTTCTCCTCTGGTTGATAAAAATATGACTTGACCTGTGTATAATACTAAAGGGACTATAAACATTTTACTGCTTGTATCTTGCTGTCCATATCCATAGACAAAAGCTTCCAGTTTCTCAGTTTTTGTATCATCTTTTGTTTAGTCTCTTCTTACATATCCTTAACTGCCAAAACAGAATCCTTCTTAACCCATACTCCTAAATACTTCATTTTATCATATCCCCATAAATATGGGCATTGGTGAACCAGCTCATGCATAGGTATATAGTTTACATCTTTAGCTTTTGTTTTAGCTTCATTAATTTTTCATTCTGCAAAAACTTGAAACTGTCTCAGGACGTTCCGCATTATTGAGATGTCCTTTCATAGTTTTATCAGGTACAAAATAATATCATCTTCAAAAAAAGCCAACTTTTCTTGATTATCATACAAATTATATCCTTGAGTTTCTGAGTCCTTTATTTTATTTGTGGAGCTTTTCTCCCCGGGCCTGTATTGAAAATGGACACATATCCAGCTAGACTAGCCCGGTCAACAAATGTAAAATAAAATTAAATAAATAAATAAATAATTTACTAATGGTTATAAATATAATCCAAATACCAAAGGGATAGAAAACACCCCTACCTGACTCCCCTGTTCAGACACAACTTAGAAAGGAACCCTCCAACATTAACTTTTGCATCAAATATCTCATATATCCTCCTAATTCACCTTATTATTGTGTCTGGGAATACAAATGCTTCCATTGCCCTGCTCATAAAATCCCAGCTTACACTGCTGAATGCTTTCTCTGCATACTGATCCACCAACAACAGCAGTATTTTCTTACATTCTGCTTCCCTCTGGATCATCATTGTTCTATTCATGTTGTCAAGTGTTTGCTTTCTTTCCACAAAACCACATTGATTCATATCAATCAATTTTGGTAACACCTTTGCCTTTCTTTTAGCCATTATACACATAAACACATTATAATCATGATTTAAATTTTAAATGAGCCTTCCTCCCGCCTAGCTTCTAAACTTCCACTAGAATACCATCTATTCCTGGAGATTTTCCTGCAGATTAGATTCAGATGGTCATGTATAACCTCCTGTCTTAACTGTTAATTGTTGAGCCTCATCTACCTCTACCCTTAGCATACTTAACTTCCAGAAGTATTTCTATTTCTGCTTTCTCTTGTTTTCCACATTTTTCTGTCTTATAAATTTTTTCATATTTTTTTCCCAAAATATCTCTAGTACCTCTACAGGATCTCTGGTTATTTTTCTTGATTTAGGCTCCCTAAGTCTGGCAACAACCCTTTTTTACTTTCTGTTTGCCTAAGTTGTTGTGCTAAAAGGTTTTGTGCTCTAGAGTTATTATCAAAAACAGTTACTTAACAGCAATATTTCTAAATTCATGCATATTATCTAGGTACTCTCTTATTTTTTTCTTAATCACTGCAGTTGCAACACTTATTGTTCTATGAGATTTCCCTTATTCTGCAATACTTTAACCTTTGCAGCCCCTCTAAGTAATTCTTGTTACTTCTTAACCATATTTTTTCATCTGTTTATACCCTATTTTTAAACTCTAGTTTCATTTTATCCCACTTACTAGCTACAACTTCTGAAGAACTTTCTATCTTCCCTAATAACTTACAAATAATTTCCACTACCCGTTCCTTAAATTCCTCTCTTTTTAACTGATAGGTGGGGAAGTGCTAGTGTCTTAGTTTTACATCATTAGCCTTCATGTTTATCTTTGTTATTATTGGTGCATGATCTGAAAGAGATGTTGGCTATGTGTCAAAACTCTCAATTAAATGCACATGTTCCTGTGAAATATAATTTCTGTCTAGTCTAGCCCAGTTATTGCATCTTTGGAAATAATATGCAAATTATCTCCAAGTTCGTACTACTGAATTCACATCTTCCATTCCAAATGTTTTCAGAAATTACTTTAGAAATCTACTCTCTTTTGATATATTTTCCCTTCTAGGCCCCACAGATAGATCCTCACTGTTGCAAATACAATTTGCCTCAACTATAAGCAATATCCCTGCTGAAAAATGATCATTTCTTCCAAAAAATAGGTGGAATATAAATACATGTCAGCATAATCCTCCTTCCTTGCCAGTAGCCCATTATGACTACAAATATGCGATTATTATCTTTTTAAACTCTTTTATCACTATGGAAGCTTCTCTAGCACTTAGTATAAGTACTCCACTTTTCCTTTATTTCTGATACTCTGCTGAATATCCATTCTGAAAATCTTTTCTTTAGCACATTCACATGCTCAGTTATTTACAAATGTATTTCCTGTAGCATTATTGTTTGCACTCTGCATCTTAATATAATTCAGTGCTCTTTCCTTTTTGTCTAGATCTGTGAGGCCATTCGCATTCCAGTATAATACAGAAAGTGCAGCCATTATGATAAGAGATAACTAGCCCCCCATTTTATATGACAGATATTTTAGATGTCTTTTTTCTAGCTTTTGTGATACATGCACCCACTAATGTTTAACTGATTGATCTTTTATACAATTGTTTGTTGTCCTGTCCATTTAAACCTATATCACATTTTACAAGACTTTTTATTGCAATGACAACTCTCAAAAAAAACACAATCACACCCACAGAACACTCCCATGACCTATTACCTTAATACAAACACACAATATTATGTACATCTTCAAATAATAAAGTTTAACCCTCCTAACAGGAACAATTGTCCCAAATGCCACCCACAGCTCTTCAATTTTAGTCTAGTACGTACATTACTCCTAAAGAAGTTTCTCCTTAAATTAAAAACTACTTCTGTAGCTGTAGACCAACTATGATCAGACTATTTAAAAATGGCTGCAGAAGTCATAGCCTTCCCTGTGTCCATACTAATTAATAGATCCATAGCAGAAAGATACATCCCATCACTGTGGAAAAAATCCTACATCATACCATTGCACAAGGCTGGCACATCTGCAGAGATCAATAACTACAGACTGATGGTTATTCTCTCCTCCCTCTCCAAAATATTAGAGAAATACATCTATATGCAGCTGATGTAATACCTAATGTCAAATAACCTGCTCTTAGAAACACAACATGTCTTTAAGCCCCAGCATAGCACCACTACTGCTCTACTACATTTTACTAATATAATAAACCAACACAGAAATGATGGTCTGCTTGTGTCCAACATGTTATTGTCAAAGGCATTTTATACTGCCTTGTACCTGCAACTGCTTGTTTGACTCTCTTCAGTAGGACTTTTACAATACTCCTTGTAGAATATGAATGGTTAAAGCATGTATTCAAAGGAGATTGAGTATGTGAAAACTTGTATGTATTGATTTGAACTCTGCACTATGAACTATTAAGTAAACTGTGAATAGTAGAAAAGTACTGAAAATCAAGAGCCTGTCTGATAGCAGGAAATGTGCCTTATATGGAAGTGTATCCGATTTTCTTTCTCTGCCTAGAGATGTAGTAATGTGAACTGCTTCAAGCCTACGGGTAAACCACTGATTGATTAATTGTCTTTTGTATTATTTTAATTGGTCTAGTTTATATTTTTGTACTGTCAGCAGTATCACCAGCATATAAGCTTATGCATTCCTTTGTTCGGGGAGTTTCCCTGGTACTTTCCAGTTGGCTCCCACATGTGTGTAATAAATACCACTGAAAGAGAGGAAGAAGTGTCTTGTCTTCATTTAAGGTAAAATGCAAACTCACCAATTGGTGCCGTTTACTCAGATCTGAATTGACAACGGCTGCGGTAGTTGGGGATTGAACGAAGTACTGCTAGTAAAAGGGCCCATGACAGAATTTTCTGTTCTGGCAGTGTTTTTTTAATTTCCTGTACTTAACTGCTTCACACATTTGGTATTGATAACTTTATAGAAATGTAATAATTCCTCTCATTCAGTTGTTTGAGGTAAGTGGCATGTATTTTATTTCTTCTCGCTTATGCATTCCTTTGTTCGGGGTGTCTCCCTGGTACTTTCCAGTAGGCTCCCACACGCATGTAATAAATACCACTGAAGGAGAGGAAGAAGTGTCTTGTCTTCATTTAAGGTAAAATGCAAACACAACATCCTTGTTGTGGTTCCTTAGTTACATATCTGGAAGGCAACAAACCTACTCCTCATTTTAACCAATTACTAGAGGTGTCCCTCAGGGGTCTATCCTGGGTCCTCTCCTATTTATTATATTTATTAATGACCTCCACACTTCCACTCATCATGCCAGTTTACTTCAGTATGCAGATGACTCAACATTAATATGTGCAACCTTACCTCAACAATAAATAAGCTCCAAGACATTACTCAAAAATCTTTCTCCTCTGTAGGATCCTGGCTCAAAGAATCAAACCACTTACTCAACCCCAAGAAAAATAAGTTAATGCTTTTCAGCTCAAAAAGTTGTCAAAATAAAAAGCAATATTTTACCATAAAGTCAGCAAATAATACTGTAATTGAAACTAGAACTCACAGTAAACTTCTAGGGATTACAATAGATGACAGTCTCAAATATGACCAGCTTATGCTGCACACCATTAAATCTACATACCAGAAACCAGGTGGCCTTTATAGGATCAATGGGTTCCTTACAGATACTGCAAGAAGAATAATACTCAAAGAAACTTGCCTCCTGCTGCAATAAAATAGCTAAATTTGCCATCACTCTCCCTCATAGGACTCACCATTGTCTTAGTTTAAAGCAGTTAAACTGGCTTGAGCTGCACAAATGTCTAACATATTCACAACTGACTACAACACATAAACTCATTCATCATCCAGAAAAATGCCCTGCACTACAAAACTTATTACTACCCTGCTGTCCAGCAAGGCACTTCCATTCTAGTAACAAATTCTTATTACTTACAAATAAGTTCAACAATGTTACAGGAGACTCTCACTACTCCCAATGCATTGCTAAACTCTGGAATAGTATCCACCTGTAACTAGAACTTGTCAACAAAATCAGTAGTTGTAAACCACTGCTTAAACATCTTAACCAATCCTGGTTCTGTACATGCTCATCACAGGGTTAAAACTTTTCCACTGTACAATACTATCCAAATACTGTTCTTAAACATACTATTCTCATCCTCTTACTGAAATGACAAAACAATTTTTATACATAGCTGCTGCCGGTACAATCCACTAAGTTGCACATGTGCTTTCTCTTTACTAAATGCCACCTCTGTAAAATCTTAAAATGTGTGTATAAATGTAACTACTGTTTGTGTATAAATGTAAATAGAAATGTAACTCCTCTGTGTTTGACTAGAACAGTATAATGCAATGTAAGCAAATGGAGCTTTTCTCCCCTTGCTTCCGCTGAAAATAGGTATAACCCAGTCATACTTTCCCACTAAACAAAGACAAATAAATAAATAAATAAATAGACAGCTGCACACACTAGCATTATCTGACTTAAGGTTATCCATGCTAAGATTCACGTTACTGCATATGCTCTGACTCAAACTATTTGCTGCCAGTTCTTTTTTTATCTTTCTCTCCCAGATGTGAAAAACACCTTGTGTGCTTTCAGAAAACATCAACTTTTACTCTCAAAGAAATCAGTGCCCTGGCCTTTTATTTGCTCTATAATCAGCTTGTCTCCATGGATACATAAAAAATGTAGCCCTCAGTTGCAGGCTTCTAAAGTCATGCTGAACATTTATTGCTAAAGCAAAACTTTTCATTACATTCCATATTTTCTTATTTACTTGTTTCCACTTAAAATGTGTTATTAGATTATGCCAAGCGTCTTAATCCAGACATTCATATATGCAAAAGTAAGAAAAAAACATTTCGGCTTTACATATATTATGACCTGTGTACTTTCACACTCCACCTCCCTCCTCAACAACACAAGTTTACTGCCTGTTAACTTAAACATGCTTTTGTTCATCCTTTTTTAGCATTGTAATACCTACAGTTCTTAATACTAAAAAAGAAGAATGAAAGGAAAAAGGCATCTGTTTACTTTATCATCTTTATCACAACAATATCCAAAAATACTTTATTATATAACATGTAATTTATATCATGAAATGTTTTATAGAAATATGGTTAAGAACAGAAATTGTTTTAATTAGAGTTATTGTTTTCCTTCCTCTTAGTGTCCTTCCAAACATTAATATCATGAAATGGGGCAAAAGCTTTTCAGTCTCCCACAAGTTTAACAAAGTAAACAAAAGTCTCTTTTTTTTCCATTTTTTCGTGTACAGAGCTTATCTCTACACAAAGCAGCCACAGGTAGAAGGTTTTAAAAATATTTAATAATAAATAATTAAAACACAAGACAAAACTACTACACCACAGAGATATCTAAGAGTTCAGAGATCACACAGAAACTTAAAATAATACAGCAGGACAAGTCTGATTTCAAAGAAAAATACCTAATTGATATTTACTAGTTTTAACTATTCCTGCAAGAAATCACAGTGCTAAAACTTACATGTGAGCAAAAGGCAGAGTGCTGATAAGTTAGATGTCCAAAGTCAAAATGCTTCCAGTCTCTTGTGAGAAATAATATTTAAACATTACAAACACATCTCCCAGGCCCTTCCCAAATAATATGATTTTTTGACAGGTTTTCTCAGTATTCATATTGCATCATCTTAACACATGGTCCAAGTTCTCAGGCCACAAACTGCATTATTTAGCAATCTAACACCTGCACAGCAACTTACAACAATAGAAGACATTTCACATGTATATTTTAAAAGAAACCAGAGCAATAAAGCACATTCCACATCTAAATTCTGGTCATAAACTGTAGCCTTAAAACAATGGGCATGAAATCTTCATCCAGCCACCCTGGATCCGAATTCTAACATGAAAGGGTACAACATGCTTCACTGGGCCAGTAGAGTGCAATGTTGTCATATATTTTGCAGTTCCACATTTCACAATATTCTTTTACATTCAAGAAAACATGCCTGTATTTTACATCTATTTACAAATGCCAGACTTATATATCAAATTCTATTTGACTAGGCTGGTAGCCTTCGCCCATCTCTCCACAATCTTCACCCCCCCCCCCCGGGAAACTCAAGCAAGTTTTTCAAGTGCTCCATGAGGAACATTGCTTGAGAGTGTCAGGTCTACCTGGGTGTAACTCACCCCATTCCCTGTCTTGAGACCCCATCTGCATTGGCACTGCTACTCCTACTGCAGTGCTGCACTGACATATATGCTTGCAACCCCAGACTCCATCTTAGCAGCTTTGCATTTTGCTGACCGGCTCTTTTTAACCATGTTAGAGGGTTGTGATCTGTCATCAGTGAGTTTTCTTCCATACAAATAAGGCTGAAGTTTTTGTGGTGCCCACACTATGGCTAGACATTCCTTTTCTACTGCTGAATCACATTCCTCCCTGGGTTGGAGCCTACGACTGAGATAAACTACTGGGTGCTCTTCTCCTCCAGAAGAAATCTGGCTAAGTACAGCCCCCACCCCATAGTTTGAAGCATCCACCTGCACAACAAAGTCTTTGCTGTAGTCTGAACTGGCTAACACAGGGGGTCCTCCCAAAGCTTCCTTAAGCTTCTGAAATGCCTGCTCACATGCTGGGATCCACACTACCTTATCTGGCCTGTTCTTCCTTGTCAGGTCTGTGAGGGGAGCAGCTATGGTACTATAATTGAGAACAAACTTTCTGTAGTACCCTGCTGTCCCCAAAAATGCCCTCACCTGCTTTTTGATAACAGGTGCAAGGCATGCCTGAATTGCTTCCGCTTTGGCAGATTCTGGTCTTATCTTACCACTCCCCACTCTATGTCCTAGGTAGGAGACCTCCGCCATACCCACCTGACATTTGCTTGGCTTAATGGTCAACCCTGCCCTCTGTAGTCTGCCCAGCACCTCCCTGACATGAAGGTGCTCTTGCCAGAAATGGCTGTAGATAGCAATATCATCCATGTAAGCAAGGGTAAACCCTCCTGCTAAGATATGATCTACCAGCCTCTGGAAAGTCGCTGGGGCATTCTTCATCCCAAAGGGCATCTTTGTGAACTCATACAAGCCAAAAGGAGTCACAAAGGCTGACTTCTCTCTAGCACTGGGAGTCAAGGGCACCTGCCAGTAACCCTTGGTAAGGTTAATGGTTATAAGATACTTAGCCCCATCCAGCTGCTCTAGGGCCTCATCTGTCCTAGGCATGCGGTAAGCATCTGACTCTGTGTGACTATTTAATTTCCTGTAATCCACACAGAGCCTGGTGCTGCCATCCTTCTTTGGCACAAGTACCACTGGTGAGGCCCAGGGACTGTTGGACTCTAGCATCACCCCTAGTTCCAACATCTCCTGTACCTCCTCCCTCAGAGTCTGTTTGACTCTCTCATGCACCCTATAAGGGGCCTGCCTAATAGGACTTTGGGGTCCTGTATCCACCTGGTGCTGCACCAGGTGGGTGCTCCATTTCCCAGTGAACATGCCCCCAACTCCTGCAACACTGCTCAGATTTCTCGAACCTGGGTAAGAGATAGCTGCTGGGACATTGCTACCCCTTCCACCGAGGTGTCAGCCCGAGCCTCACTGAGGAGATCAATCACAGGATCTCTTTCAGACTCCTCCTGCAATCCACTGCAAATGCTCAGCACAAGGGCGTCCCTATCATGCTAAGGTTTCATCATGTTAACATGGTACAATCTGTGCCCCTGCCATCTGCCTAGCACTTCCACCATGTAGTTAACATTGCATACCTTTCTGACCACCTTGTAGGGTCCCTCCCAAGCTGCTTGCAACTTGTTGTGTCTGACAGGAATGAGAACCATCACCTGTTGCCCTACAGCATACTCTCTAGCTCGAGCATTCCTGTCATACCACACCTTTTCCTGTTGGGCTTCTGGCAGGTTCTCCTGGGCCAGGCCCATGAGTTCCCTGAGCCTTGTCCTGAGGTTCAGGACATATGCCACAACAGACTCCTTGTGAGACTCACACTCACCTTCCCAAGCATCTCAAATTAAATCTAGAGGTCCCCTCACCCTATGCCCATACAGCAATTCAAAGGGTGAAAGACCTGTGGATTCCTGGGCAACCTCTCTGTAAGCAAACAACAGATGGGGCAAATATTTGTCCCACTCCCTCTTAAACTGATCTGCAAATGCCCTGTAGCATGGACTTGATTGTAGAGTTTAACCTCTCAACAAGACCATTAGTCTGGGGATGGTCTTCATGTGCTTCACCCCACAGGACTTCCACAGACAAGCTAGCAGGTCTGACATAAAATTGGCACCTCTGTCAGACAGTATTTCCTTTGGGAAACCTACCCTACTGAAAATCTCTAGCAAAGAATTTGCCACCTTCTCAACCTCAATGGAGGACAAAGCCACTGTCTCAGGGTATTGTGTAGGATAATCTACAATCACTAGGATATACTTTATCTCTGTGGAACTTAGGGTATTCAGAGGACCACAATATCCGTAGCTATCCTCTGAAATGGCTCCTCAATCACAGACAAAGGCATCAAAGGAGCTCTCACCTTGTCTCCTGCCTTGCCTACCTTTTGGCACTGCTCACAGGTCCTGCAGTACCCTGTTACATTTCTGGAAATTCCAGACCAATAGAAGTTTTGCATAACATGCCTCTTTGTACGTTTTATGCCCATATGACCTGCAAAGGGAATATCATGGGCTCTGGCTAGAAGTGCCAGATGGTAAGCTCTAGGCAGTACCATCTGCTGTACTCTCACCTTCTAGCCCTCCATCAGGGGTCCACTCTCTGTACAGTAACCCTTTGTTCCAGTATACAGATTCCCCCTTCCTTGAGAATCAGGTGCCTCCCTAGCTACCTGCCTCAGGCCTTGCAATGTAGGGTCTGACAGCTGAGCCTGTCTCAAGTCTCTCCTTGTAACCCTTCCCAGCTCCCCTTCCACAGGACGTCTGACATCCACTGACAGCGGTGCCTCACTGTCAGCCTGGGTACTACTACTCACCTCTACGTTTGCAGTTTCTATGTCCAAGGGAATATCAGTACCCACAAGCAGCTGTGGCTCACATTCAGTCTCACTGCTACAGCATAGCTCACTCCCTGAAGTAACCAACTCAGCAGTCCTGGCTGCATGTATGCAGTCTGTCTGGGTCTCCCCCAAGCTACCAGATCCACATGCTTGTCTCCTAGCCTTACTGCATGTAACTGCATAGGTACATAGTACTGCCTCATCAAAATCCTTCCCTCTCAGGCCATCTGCAGGATGGTAGTTCCATACCCCTGTTGTCTCAAGACAACCCACTATTGGCATTTTGTCTTTCCCATTTACTGGCTCCATCACCTTTGTTTCCCCACCTTACCTCCGTGGACACCTGTATGCCACATGGCCCCACTGGTTGCATTCAAAACATTTAACCCTAGCTCCTGGACATGTACCTGGACTAGTGGCTTCCCCTTATACTGGTGGATTCTGTTGGGGCAGTCTGCGCTGCCCACCATGGGTTTCTTTATCCCATTAGCAGTACTGGGGGCCCCTTTCCTGTGCAGGACTGCCCTGCTTGCTAGGTATAGGTTTCCCTTCTTCCCCAACTCCTCTGAAGTAGCACACTGTTTATCAGCTAACCAGATCCTCATGTCCTCAGGCAAACTGCTAAGGGCTTGTTCCGTTACCAAAAGGTCTGCCAGCCCTTCAAAAGTGGTGACCTGACATCCACTCACCCAGCTATGAAAATAAATGCTCAGTTCAGCAACATGTTCACATACATTTTCATCTGCCTTGCGTCTATGCTCACAAAACTTTTTCCTATACATTTCAGGTGTTAGCTTAAGACATTCTAATAAATGTCTTTTTACAGCAGTATAATCAAAACAATCAGTGTCATGCATTTTTGCTAAAGAAGTTACAGCTTTACCATGGAGTAAGGGGGTCAGGAACCATACCCAGAGCCCTTGGTCAACTTCATACCATTTACAAACCCGCTCAAACATGTGAATGAAGCTATCAAAATTATCCCCCTCTTTAAACTGTGGAAGAAATTTACTGGCCTTTTATACTTCTGGGGTCCGGTTACTCCCTTCCCCATTACCTCCATGACTCTGGGGAAGAATCAGCATTTCCCTCTCATGCCGCCTCTGCCATTCATTTTCCTCAGCTTGTAGACTCCTCATTTTCTTGGCTGCTTCTAGTTCCATACGCCTGGACTCCAACTCAAGTCTCTTTAGCTCCAGCTGGATTTTTAAGTCCACTGCAGAAAGGATGAGCTGTTCATTCTCCGAGGATATTGCATCTCCACTGTCAGTCTGATTGTCCTCCAGGCTGCTGTTTACTGATGCAGCTGTAACCAAGGCTGCAATCAGGTCTGCTTTAGTCAGGTTTTCATGCATCAGTCCCCTAGCCTGGCACATCTCTGCCAGCTGGCTCCTTGTCAGCTTTCCATACTCTTCTGCTGACATGCTGCCTGCTCACCCTGACTAACACTAATCTAACAAAAGAAATAAAACAATTGTGATCTGAACCCTGAGTATACAATGCGTGACTGTTTTAGAGTACAAAACACTTTTAGAGATCACTGTACATAAGCTACAGGAATTCACTCTACCCACACCACTACAAGACAATTAGTATGTTAAGTAGATCCCACCTCCGCAAACCACTTGTGATGACCGTGCCCTGGCCCAGCAATCAAGGAGCCTCAATCCTCACCTCTAACACCAGGGAGGTTGTCTCATAGAAGAGAAAAGGATAACTAATACACACAATAAAGTACAATTTCCCTTAAGTGCACACAGAGAACACAGTCAGTCTGGGGCTGGTTGCTCCCTTGCTCACCAGGTCCCCAGTAAGACTCCCCACTGGCACAGCTATAGGGTCCAGGTCTCAGCCTAACTGGGCAAACTAAAACCTCCAGTTCCCTCTCTGTACAACCAGTGCTTCATGTCCCTGCCAAGTAGCTGACACAACACACACACACACTTTGAGATATGTATTTATACAACTTCACAGACACTCCTGGGAAAGGCTGACACAGATTCTCCAAGTGTGCCCCTTTACCCAGACTATATGGTAGTAATTACTGCCACCACCCAGTTAATAATATCAGCTACTAAAAGGCCCTTAAAAGAGTGTCCAATTATTACTGTGCAATATTAATATCCATTGGTAGTATGACTAACAGTCAAGGCTTACTTTAGAGTGGCCTATTACAATAACCTCTATAAATATGCAATGTACCCCAGAGCTTATCTCTACACAAAGCAGCCATAGGTAGAAGGTTTTAAAAATATTTAATAATAAATAATTAAAACACAAAACAAAACTACTACACCACAGAGATATCTAATAGTTCAGAGATCACACAGAAACTTAAAATAATACAGTAGGACATGTCTGATTTCAAATAAAAATACCTAATTAATCTTTACTAGCTTTAACTATTCCTACAAGATATCACAGTGCTAAAACTTACATGTGAGCACAAGGCAGAGTGCTTATAAGTTAGATGTCCAAAGTCAAAATGCTTCCAGTCTCTTGAGAGAAATTGTATTTAAGCATTACTCACAAACATGTCTCTCAGGCCCTTCCCAAATTACATCATTTTTGACACTTAAGATGATGCAGTATGATACTGGGAAAACCTAACACCTGGTCTGAGTTCTCAGGCCACAAACTGCATTATTTAGCAATCTAACACCTGCACAGAAACTTACAACAACAGAAGACATTTCACATGTATGTTCTAAAAGAAACCAGAGCAATAAAGCACATTCCACATCTAAATTCTGGTCATAAACTGTAGCCTTAAAACAATGGTCATGAAATCTTCATTCAGCCACCCTGGAGCTGAATTCTAACATGAACGGGTACAACATGCTTCACTGGGCCAGTAGAGTGCAATATTGTCACATATTTTGCACTCCCACATTTCACAATATTCTTTTACATTCAAGAAAACATGCCTGTATTTTACATTTATTTACAAATGCCAGAATTATATATCATAGGTTCAAAGGTTCATAGGTAGGTATTAGGCTATCGGCCCAAGGGCCTATGTAAGCCTAGCCAACAAGGTTTCCTGGCTTACGCCACCCAAGAAAGTTATTTTCCTGTGCCACTGTTGAGCAGATAACACAGAAATGATCCCCGGGGTGTATTTCATATTTCCCATCCACTCATCAAGATTTTTCTTGAAGAGTGCTAATAAAGAACTTTGCTTGACATAGATGAGTAGCCTGTTCCAGAGTATGGGAAGTCTCTGGGACAGGAATCTATCCCTCCAGCATGTTCTGTTTATTGTCATGACAAGGTTTAGGTCCCTAGAGCGTGTAGCTTGGAGGGATTGGGATTTCTTTAGGTGTAGCATGTCCAACAGCTCTGGGTTTGACATAGCTGTATATGTTAGGCAGAGATTACCTCAAAGTAGGTGATATGCTACGGAGTAAAGCTGGAGATTTTTGAGGCGGTCAGTGTAGGGCATTTGTTTGAGGCCAGTAATCCTCTTTGTGAGGTACTTCTGTGGCCTTTCCAGCTGCTGCAGATGTCTTGTGAGGTACATTCCAAAAGGGGTGTTGTACTCTATAATGGATCTAATGAGTGTCGAGTAAAGGGGAACAATGACCTCTTTTTTCCTGGATGAGAACCCTTTTATGATGAGGTGTGCCACATAGAAGGACTTCCTGACTACTGTGGCGATGTGACTATCAAAGGAGAGACTACTGTCCACCTGGGTCCCAAGGTCTCTTATCACACATTCGGTGTTAAGTGGATTGTTGCCTATGTGGTAGTTCATGAGTACAGAGTTTTTACCAAAGGGGATGACACTGCAATTTTTGGCATTCAACTTGAGGCCATGGCTCTGACACCAGGCATCTGTCTCAGCGAGGCCCTTCTGTAGGGTGTCCACATCCTTTGGGGACCTGACTATGGCTCCTAGTTTGCAGTCATCTGCAAACTTAGTTAGCCAGAGGCCTTCTGTGTTAGCCTGTACATCAGAGAAGTAGATACCAAACAGGAGAGGTCCCAGGACGGATCCCTGTGGTACTCCACTTGTCACTGCTTTGAGGTCAGATTTGGAGTCTGCAACTTTTACAGTGTGGGTTCTGTCAGTGAGCCAGTTGGCAACCCATCTTGTGATGCAGGGATTTATACCTAGTTTATTGAGTTTAGCTATAATTCCAGAATGGGGGATGGTGTCAAAAGCCTTGGTGAGGTCAAGATAGGCTGTGTGAACCACCTTACCCTTATCTACGGCTTTGGTGACTGCCTCAAAGAAGTCAATCAAGGTCAGGAGGCATGATCTGCCTTTCACAAACCCAAACTGGGTGGGATCCAGAGTTTGGAGGTTACCAATGTCTTTGTTTATGAGTTCCATGATGATACATTGCAGACCAGGCTCGTCAGGCTAATAGTTCGATAGTTCCCGGGATCAGTGGTGGCTCCCCCTTTGTGGGGTGGGATAACTGTTGCTGTGCGCCATTCAGTGGGCACAAAGCCTGATGCGAGGCTATTATTGAACATGGTGCTTAAGTGGGGAGCCAGTTCGTTCTGAAATTTGTGTAAAATGCAGCCTGGGGTGTTGTCCGGTCCCATGGATGCTGTGTTTTTGGCTTTAGAGAGTGTAGCTTTTACCTGCGTAGCTGTGATTACAGGGACTCTGCATTTGTCCTGTACAGATATGGGCCCTTTAGGGGGTGAGGGGGGGGTAAAGTTAGCAATGAACCTATCTGCCAGGATGTTGGCAATATCAGTTGATTCTGTAATTTTCGTGCCGTTGTGCTGTAGCTCAGAGCAGATCTGGGTGTTGCCATCGAGATTCTTGACATAGCTATAGAATGCTTTGTGGTTGTCTTTAGAATTAGTGGTGATTTTGTTTTCATAGCTAGCTTTGGAGTATCTTATAAGGGATCTCAGCTTTTTACTGAGGCTGACCAGGGAGCTCCTCCACTCATGGGATTTTACTCTCTTTTGCAAAAGTTTCTTCCTTCTGTTATACAGTTTGTTTATGGCAGGGGACCACCAGATTGGCTTCATTTTTTTGGAGGATAGCGCCTTGGTTCTGTTTGGGATAGCATGATCCATGCACTCGTGTAAGTGCTAATTGAGTGCATCTGTGTAGAATTCAGCAGTTGTAACTGTATTGTCCATCTGCACGGGTGTCATGAAGTTCACCACTTCTGTCTTGAGAAGCATGAAGTTGGCGTTGGAGAAATTTTTTACTGTGGTTTCCTTAATGGGGGGTGGGGACGGGATGTGGGTATCAAGGGTGATTAGCTTATGGTCCGATCAGACCAACGAGGAGTTGACTTCAGGTGTGGAACACCGATCACTCATGTTGGTAATGACTAGGTCTAGGATATTGTTGCCCCAGGTGGGGGTGTGGATAAGTTGATCCAGGGCATTGGAATTTATGAATTCCAGAAAGCATTGAGCTAAGGAGTTGGTACACGAGTAGTTTTCCCAGTTAATGGTTGGTAGTTGAAGTCACCCATTATTAGGGTGTTTGGTTGGACCCTAATATTTTCCAGTACATCATGAAAAGAGGAGTGGGAATCCAGGGGCATGGTGGGGAACTGTAGCAAGCTACAATTTGGATTGCAGTTTTGCCCAGAGTTAGTTGCACTTGGATAACCTCGGATGCATTATGCTGAGCAACTAGCCTGGACGTGTGGATATCCTTAATGAATATGGACACACCTCCGCCTTTGATGTTTCGGTCCAGGTTACATGGTCTATTTGACTAGGCTGGCAGCCTTCGCTCATTTCTACCCAATCATCACACAGCCATATTTCACAAATGTGATTTGTAATCTCACATTCATTTGCTAATTTCTGTGTTGCCGGTCTTATACCTCTTTACCTACAGCTCACAGCTCTGGACACCAGTTCAGTTCTAAGGTACTCCTAACTCTTCTTGTCAGCAATTCTGCTCTACTCTATCTGCAAACATTTTCCTTTTGAACACTGGAAAAGGATTCACTGGCAATGTCTCTTTATGACCTTTATCATCAGAAGAATGAGAAGCAGTCCCCTTCTGCTTGATGGCTCACATTTTGTTGAACAAACTTTTGTATTTCCTTCTTAGACTGCTCTGCATCAAAAAATGACTGATCCTGCAGAAAAAAAATATTCTGAAGACAGCTTGATACAGCAGCTTGAATCATTTCTGCCCCTCGACATTCAATGATTGCTGGAATAAATTTGCTTCTCTTCTGGCTAGTGTACAGAGAATAATCATTTTCAAGACTCTTCTTTCTCCAACTTTTAATACTTTGCCCTTATGCCAAGGTTTCGACAGGAGCAAATCTTTCTGCTGGTAGGATTGCATTTTTACTAATCCAAGTCTTGGCTGCTTTCTCATGACCAGATGTGGAGAACACATATGATGTTCATAGGTTCATAGGTTCATAGGTTAGTACTAGGCTAACTGCCCTTGCGAGCCATTGTAAGCTTAGCCAATTATCCCTTGTGAGACTCAAACCCTGCACTTTGTGTTTGTAAGGCAAGCACCTTAACCATTAGGCCACCCTCCCAACCCTTTCAATTACAAGTTCTTCTGTGGAATACCAGTCCAGTTGCTTATTTGTGCCTTCATAAAATTAATAAAGTCTGTTCCTTCCAATTTCCTAGGTACAGGAAAACATCTTTATTTTTTTCCATGTGTGCTCTGTCCTCTAATTCTACTGTTTTTTGAAATATCTCTTCTTGAGTAGTCTCATTCTCAACCAACCTTTTCTTCATTTCAACCTGTAATATTTGCAGTTTTATCAGTTCTCTGAATATCTGTTTAAAGCTTCTTCCATTTTTTCCACCCTTTTGTTATTTGAGTTGATGTACTCCTTCAGTATTTCATTTATTTTAATCAGCTCTGAGCACATTTGACTTTACTTTTCCTCAAGAATACTGGAAGCCATGTGTTGCACCAAAACTGGAGTTGGAACTGCATTTTTCTGACAGCTGTAGAATTTCTTCCCAATCAGTGTTTTCTCTTCAGCCTTTCTAGTTGATTTTCTTTCAGGATCTCTTTGTTTCTTCTTTGCTGGCATCCATGCAGTGTGCTTACTAGCCAGTAACTGAATCTTTTCAGTTTTTTTTTTGTCACACTGGGATAGTTGAAGTCAAGCTGATGATCAATATGCAGCAATTTTGGAAGTTATGTCTATGTATCTTAGCCAAATTTCCACTGGGATAGCATCCATACTTGGGGTCTTTCCACATTTCTGTTCTTTCAATGCTTCCATAATTTATTCTTTTGTAGTAACTGTAGTTAATCTCTACCTAATCCTACTCTATATCCTTACATTTTGGCAGGCACACTTCTCCTGAGATATTCTTTCTCCATCCCTTTATCTTATGTCTCTTCCTCATGGCTACATAACCCTCTGTAAATATTCACCACCACATCTGAGACCTTCTGGGTTCACTATAGTACCACTAGCTGGGTTTCTCATCTTTACTATCATACATTCTACCTTTTGCATTTTGAACCTTTTTGCCAGATAGTTGGACACACTGGGATGTAGGCAGAAATGGTCTGCTTTACTGCTCTGGCGACAAACTCAGGGTATCTAAATAATCACTCATGTTTTTTTTATTTCATCTTTTATTTGTGCCTCTCTCTCTCCCAGGATCACCATCCTCTCCACGTAGTCTCTGAAGTTCCTTAACCTGGGCTAGTGCCCAGTGGTATTTCTTCTAACTGCCCCTCCACTAATTCTTTCAGCCTCTCTCTACAACTATCCCAGACCATAGTTAACTGCCCCCCAACTATATCTAGTAGAACCTCTGTTAACTTGTTATCCAACGAGTATTGACAGGACTCTTTCTTGAACATGTACAGGGGAAATTGCCAGTACTGTACCACATTTAAGCAAATGATATTGTGGGAGTTGATCCGAATTGAAGCATGATCCGACAAATTAATTGGATGGCTTATCTTCTGGAGTACTAAATACAAATACCTGCTTTACAGATTGCATATATCTAACCTAGCCCATGTTCTGTTCTTTCATAAAAGAAGTATTTTCTGTCAAACTTTGCAACACTTGCATTCCATCAAGTAATCCAAACATCTTCATCTAGCTCTCTAAAAAAGCTATCCTCCTTGGTAAACCTCCTGTTTCTGGTTCCTCCTGATATCATCCCTGCTGTCTCTCATCAAATTCCAATTTACAGTAATTCTGTAGTGTTAGTCAGCTATGTTTCCCATGACCCTCTTTTATTTATTGATGTTCATTTTTCAGGATTGCATAGAACACCTGAGTACCACTTCCCTTAATGAAAGTTTTATGTTGCTTTTCCTACACATGCATCTCCTTCACCATTTCTACTTGTACTGCAGATTTATCTTTAATCCTCAACACCTTCTCTTTCTTAACTCTAAAAGACTATTAATATTCCAGGAAAAAATGTCTAATCTACTTGATGACATTTGTACTTTGACTTATCTCTAGTCATGATGTTTCACAGGGTTTTGCTCCTTTCTTCTGAAACTAATAGCAGTATCTTTTGACCAGATTTGAATAAACCCTGCATTCACCAAGTCTCCTTTTCTCAACACCCCCTGGATGCCTCCTGTAGTATCAGATTCATAACATAACAACCACATTAATATTTACAATACCCCACCCTTGTTAAAAAACCTGCGTGTACATTTTATAAATATCACCATCACTGGAGTTGGTTCTCTCAGTGACTAGTCAAAGAGTAGATGGAAAAGTTCTTGATGCCCTTTAGAGTGCCTCTAATCCCCCTTTTTAATCAGTTTCATTGAGCTGAATATAAAACACAGACATAACATTTAATAATCAACAATCATCATTATCCCTCCTTTGGTGTCTTACTTTTTTGTTGGGGACACATTTCCTTGTGCCTTTTCTCGTCTTGATTATTTATGGATATCACTATGGAAACTGACTAATGCCTCTGTTTTTTTTTTTATTTACATCGACCACTCCATCTTCTGGAGAGGCCTGTTTAATAAAACAAACAAAAAAATGTATTGAGCCATCATTAGTTTACACTATCTCTTTAGGCTAAGTTACAGAAGTCAGATACTAGTGAAGATAACCTCTCTCTGGCTTTTATCAAGTCTGATGATTAAAACCAGTTTTTTTGTCTATTTAATATGGAAAGCTACATTGGTCACAGCCCAGCTGCAGAAATTCCCCATAATGTCAGCACAACACTATAAGCATCCTTGTTATCTGTATTTACCCTCCAGTGCAACCTGATCCTTTACTATAATTTACAAAGGTATTGCTTTGCCAGTGAGAATGCCATATGGCCCGGCTTGAATTATCTGTGCTTCTTACTCAATTTAGCAATGGGACTCAACTATGATAACCTTGTATTGTGTTTTCAGTTAGATATGTTTGGAAACCCCATATCTTTAAAGACAGATTTTATTGTCATATTAAAAAATTCAGTTTCTCCTTCAATCAGGTAGGCCATCACCACCTTTTTTATTTTGTAAGCCAATAAACCAGTTAGCTAGATATTTTCTACCCTACAATTATATTGTGCAGATCTTAAAATGTCCCACCTACTAGCAATTTCAAATTATCCCATCATTCACCTTCATTATTCTGATTTCAAGCACAGTTTTGCAGATTTTAGGTCAGCAAGCTGTACTTGCTGTTTAGCCAGTAGCTGTGTATGTCTCCATTGGCTTGCTGTGGTAGCAAGTTCCTTAATAAATTTCTCCGCCTGAGTCAGATAGAAACATAATGTTAACCGATAAATTATTCATCTAGAGAGAAGGAAAATTCCCACCTCTGTAGGAAAATATTAAATTATTAGACATTAATAACAAAACAAGATTCAGATGTAGCATCCAGCACATTCAATAAAGTCCGGCGTCTATTTTATCTCACTAGTTCCCACTCTTAATCTCACATTCAGCAATAACCACCTGTGTTAACATTTTGGAAAACTGTTTTATTTGTTTGGTTTTATCCAGCATCCTTTTCTGGAAAAGATGGAAACACTTTGTAGGCATTCTCTTCCTAGCTGTACTACGATTATTACGTTTCCTGTGATTGCCTTGTGGTACACATTCTTCATCTGTCCACTCCCCAACCATATCCTCACTTCTTTTTCTGAAGGTCTTACAGCACATGGTTTAGAGTCTGCATTAGTCTTTGGGTCAAAGGGGATTAAGATTCAAAATGTAGTAGAGTTCAGCAGTTTAAATTTTAATTGCTCATCTTTACACTTAAAAACTGCAAGGAGAAAGGCATCGCTTTTTATAGTAGGTCTGTGCCAAATAATCATTATCTGCCAGTACCCTTTCCTCTCACTCTTTATAGACTGTGACCTTCAATAGGATTGACAAAACCTTCTCTTTCTCCACATAAGAAGCAAATGTGACTGTAATCAGACAGATCACCCTATTAGCATCATGCCTTGGAATATCATCCTATTAGCATCATGCCTTGGAATATCATCCAAATGAGCTTGATCTGTTTGAGTATCCTCTCCTGATAGCCTCCTCAATTTGCTGAGGCATTTTTTCATAAAATTCACACAGCCAGTTCTTTAATTTTTCCACAAAGCTCATAAATCTCACATCAGGATCTGCTTTCCATTTCAACCAACTTTTGCATTCCCTGATAATGGTTTAACTAAGATTATAATAGCTTCACAGAAGTCATTGTCCTTCTATAGTCCTCCCTTTTCTGGTCCATACTTTAAAATAATGCCTTCTATGACATGTGCTTACCCAGTCATATCTACAAACTAGAGAAATTTGGCCTTTTTCTTACAAATCTCCCCAAGCTGTATAGAGTGACTAAAAGCTTTATCTCTGTCTCTTGCAGACTTTAGAGTGACGATCTCTACTAGGTCTACAAGGCAGGAAATGACCATATCCTGCTTGTCTCTTACATTCTAGTGACCTAAACCTACATTATAATGCAGGCAGAACCTGTTTGTGCGACTGAGCTCTTCCTAAAGAATTCCCAACATAAGGAATAAGATTTCTGTCTATATCAAGCAAAGCTTTGCTCTTGGTCTCTGCCCCCTACGGATAGGTGGAGCAAGTAGCTAGAATTGCATTAGCTAAACTGCTTATGGTCTACTAGACTGATTGCCTTGTATCTACCTATAAATGTATAAACTTATTGTTATTTAAAAATCTAAGATTCTCTATGCAGTACTGAATTAACACAGCACTGTTGACAAGAAAGCTAGGCTGTGGAAGAACTGGAGAGAGAGAGTGGGGATGAGCAGCCAAAGCTGACTCATCCATCTTTAAGGGAAAGAAGTGGTCTGGTCTGATGACTACTGCCACCTACTGGAGGAAGGAAGGCTCAGCATACAGCACATGTCCTGGTGATGTGCATATGGCTTTATCAAGCCTCATTTGTAAGGTAGCCTCTTTGGCATATATGTGCTAGAATGCTTTCATATGCAGAGTGCTAATGGAGCCCACTCACCCATGAGTGTGCACTTCAACCATTATGAGGAGGGGTTACAGCTATAAAAGGAATATTTCCCCAATGGATGCATGGCTGGTGGCCTTCCATCCCTGTGAACTGATCTTGTTTTATCAGCAGGAGTGAAGAAAAGCAAACTTGTAAAGAGTGGTAGGCTATAAGCAGCTGATGCAAGGCAAGCGCAAAAATGAAAAAGTGAAATGATTATGTTTTTATTATGCATACTGACAGACTCTGCAACCAGTAAATAACAATGACAGAATTTCTTATCTGAAAAAGTACCCCAGAAAAACTGTAATAATTGAAAATCAGTTTATCTATCTATCTACCTATCTTTACATGCCTGAGATTAAGCACATTACAAAGTGAATCACACAAACTAAACAATATAAACATTAATTTAACAGCAAAGCACTAAAGCATTTACAACAAAATGTTATGCCTCTTATCAGCTTCCACCATTATTTCTGACCGGACATCCTTTGTTCCCTTTGGCTTGCCTCCTTGGACTTTACCTATTCCCCCCATTGTTATCACCATCCTATGTAACCATGTTTGACTTCTTTTTGCCATTTTACCTCTTTCTCGGCTCCTGATCTCTAGCCCTGAGTACTGCATCTCTCATATTTTTACATAGCTTATTTGTGCTTTGTTGTATGTAATTCTGGCTGGGATTCATAGTCAAGTTGTATCTCTGCTCTAATGATTTTCACTAACACAGTTAATCATCACAGAAATAATGGCAAATGCGTATCCTCTATCTTCATCAGTCTATCAAAAGCCTTTGATATGGTCTCGTGTAGTAAACTTATAAATGTACTCTCAGATCTGAATCTTAGCTAGTCTACTCTAGCATGGTTCCAAGATTACCTAACAAGGTGCCAACAAGCAATACAATGGCAACACAGTCTCTCACCTCTTCTTCCAATTACTATAGGAGTTCCTCAAGGATCCATCCTCGGTCCCCTACTTTTCACACAATTCACCAACAATCTCCACACTTCAACCCTGCATGCTTCTGTTGTTCAGTACACAGATGATTCTACACTAATATGTGTTTCTCCTTCATTAAAACAACTGCAAGAAATAACACAACACTTTTTCTCAGCAGTTAAAGCATTGCTAACTAATTCCCAATTAATTTTGAACCCCAAAAAAGCCAAGCTCATGCTTTTTCAAACCACAAGACCCACTGTGCCCCTCCCCTTGTTCAGTGTTGTGTCCATTATTTCACCCATAGCCTACAGTAAGCTTTTGGGTGTAGTGATTGACAGTAGCATGAGATTTGACAGCCATATTTATTTATTTATTTATTTTATATTTGTTGACCGGGCTAGTCCAACTGGATATATATGTCCATTTTCAGTGGAGGCCTGAGGAGAAAAGCTCCAACAAACACAAAAAAAACACAATATAATTTATAATATGAGACATTTACAAATACAGCAAAATTTACAGATACTCATCTCATTCATTACATTTTGTTGCATTTCTGTAAACAGGATCATGGTACATTTCAGCTATGGTTAGCCATTCAAAAAAATTTCCTAATAAAAATTTTGTATAAGAGAATACTTTTTTTTTTTTTATTCTTCAGTAGGAAGTATTTAGAGAGACTAGTCACAGTGTAGTTTAAGAGAAAAAATCTATAACAGAATATATAGTAGCTTATGAGTAGTCTGGGATAAGTAGAGCTAAGTTTAATCAGATGGATAAATGCCTAGTCAGGTTTAGTACATGGGCACAACCAGTGTGTTGTAAGGAGAGTTTCAGTCTATTTTTGAAGAGTGATAGAGAGGGAAGAGAGGAACGGTTACTGGGGAGAAGATTCCAAGTTTTTCCAACAGCATTAGAGAAGAGAGATTCACCAGCCTTGTAGTTAGGTTTAGAGGTATGTAGAAGATTTTTGTGTGAGGAACATAGTGATTTCAGATTTGTATATGGAGTGATGAGGGTAGATAGAATAGGAGTAATGAATGGTTTATAGAGAGTTTTATGGGCAATGGTTAGTTGATGGAATTTAATCACGTTTTGTAGTTCAAGCCATCCTAGCTGCTTTATTTTTATTATTTTGGTGGGTTCTGTAAGGGTTTCCTGTTGCAAATCTAGCGATGTTATTGTAGGAAGTTTCCAGTTTGCTGAGGTTATTTTTAGAAAGGTTAGTAAAAATAGGTGAGGCATAGAGGAGAGTAGAGATTAGATGAGTGTGAGCTATGGTTGTTCTAGCTGTGGGGGAAAGGTAAGGTTTAATCCTATAGAGGGAGCCAAGTTTTTTGTTGACAGTTTTTATTGTATTGTTGATATGGGTGTCAAAGTTCAGATTATCTATGGTGATACCCAAAAGTTTGGTGGTTGGCTCGGGTGATATAATGGTACCATTGGTGGATGCAACTGAGAAATCAAGTGGAGAGGACTTGTGAGTCGAATTAAAGAGGAGGAGTTTAGTTTGTTTGGGGTTCAAAAGAAGACAACGCTGTGTAAACCATTGTTCAACTGTGTTAAATGCCTTCTGCGTAAGAGACAGGAGTTCATATGTGGATTTGGCTGAGCATATTAGTGTGGAGTCATCAGCATATTGTATGCATGTGGCTTGGGGGATGGCTAGATGAAGGTCATTAATAAATATTGAGAAGAGGAGTGGTTCTAGTATAGACCCTTGAGGGACACCTAGGGTAACTGGTTGGAGGGTAGAAAGAGTCTTATGCCAAATTATTGCCTATTGTCTTTTGTCTAGGTAGGACTGGAACCATTTTATGGTAGGTGCATCTAAAGATAGGGGGTTGAGTATGTTGATGAGAATCTGATGATTGACCATGTCAAATGCTTTGGGCAGGTCAATGAATAGTGCCGAAGAAAGGTGATTAAGGTTACAGTTTTTGTTTATGCAATCTGTAAAGGAAAGAAGGGCGGTGGTGGTGCTATGTGAGGGTCTGAAACCGTGTTGACAGCTGGAAAGTAAGTTATTTTGAGTTAAGTGGTCAAGTAATTGCCTATGGATACATTTCTCCATGATCTTTGCCAAGGGTGAAAGAAGGGCAATAGGGCGGTAGTTGGAGAGCTGATAGGAGTGTCCGCCTTTATAGAGGGGGATAATATGAGAGACTTTTCATAAGCTAGGTATGTGACCTTCATAGGTTCATAGGTTAGTACTAGGCTAACTGCCCTTTGAGCCATTTTAAGCCTAGTCAGTTATCCCCTGTGAGATTCAAACCCTGTACCTTGTGTTTATAAGGCAAACACCTTAACCATTAGGCCACCCTCCCAATCCTAGTAATAGTCCTATTGATCAGAATGGAAATAGAATAAGCTATGGCTTTGACTGATAGCCATAGAGGAAATCAGCAGGTAGTTGATCTGCTGAGGGAGAGCATGGTTTTAGTTTTTGTGTGAGGGTTAGAATATATGTAGTTGGTACAGGTTTCAAGTGAAAATGAGGGGGTGAGGTAGAGTTATAAGAAGGTAGAGTGAAGGTATTAGGTGATAACTGACTAGCTAGTGTTTGGATAGTATTAGTAAAGAAGTTATTAATTTCATTGGCTGTATTCATGGGATTAGAATGGTCAGTATATTGAGGGTTAGGTGTGGTGGAATGACCTGGGTGGAGTAATTGATTAATGCTAGTCCAGAATGTTTGAGGGTTGTTTTGATTAGTTTGTTGGAATTGTTGGTAGTAATTTATTTTCTCAGAGAGTATAGCTTTCTTAGTGTCATTTCTTAACTGTCTAAAGGTTTGTTGGTCAACAGGGTTTTTAGTCATTCTCCATTTGGCCCAATGTTTATTTCTAAGGTGCATTTTCAGTTTGGTTACTTTTGAAAGCCATGGGGCAGACTTGGTTTTAACTCTAATTAATCTGGTTGGAGCATGTTGGTTGAGAATGGTGAGGAAGTTAGAGTTAAAGTAATTTATGGCTTCTTCTAAAGGGAGGTGTTTTAATGGAGACCAATTGCAAGCTCTTAGTTCTTGTTCAAATAGCTCAGGGTTAAAGTTATTTTTGAATCTGATATTTTTGACAGATGTTAGATTGGGAGTATGGGTTTTGTGCCTGATAATATAGGTAAGTAAGTGGTCACTTATATCATCAGGGAGGGTTCCTGAATCATAATTATGAGGGTGATGGTTAATGAGAATCCAGTCTAATATTCTTCCTTTCTGGTTATCTTTATTGATCCTGGTGGGGGGTGTAACAGTTTGAGAAAAAGCATATAGGTTAATGTGGGTTGTAGGGAGGCTGCTACAATAGCAGTTCCAGTCAACGTTTATATCTCCTAAGATTATGGTTTCTTGCGGCAAGTGTTGGGATAGCCAGCAAAGAGTATTTTCCATGGTGGCAATGTTATTACCAGGAGGAAGGTACATGCAGATGATATAGATGGATTTGGCATTGTTAATATGAAGTTTGGAGATGAGGATTTCAGCATTGGAATCGAGAGGTATTTTACAGTTGTGTGTGGTTAATTGTAAGCCTGATTTAAAAAGAATAGCTACCCTCCTCCTTTCTTGGCTACTCGGTCGAGTCTTAGTATGTTATATCCAGGTGGAAGGATTTCATTGTCTTTGGTAGCAGGTTTTAACCATGTTTCTGTTAAGCAGAGGATATGAAAGGAATATACTTCTACTAGAGCTTGGAGTTGAGGTATTTTGTTGTTTATGCTACTTATATTGAGATGGGCTACTTGTAGGGAGTTAGATGTCTTAGTAAGAGAATTGTTAGAGTAGGGATTTTGGCTATGGAGAGTACTAGGAGTTCTTGTAGGGCCTGGGTTAGGGTGGATATCTCCAGCTTTTATTGAGAGTATTAATCTTATATAGCTTGGGTAGGGAATTTGTTGTATAGAAGTGGATTTTTCCTGAGATTAAGTGTCTTATATTTATTATGTAGTATTCTATGATACTTTGCAAGTAGGTAGTTGGGTGAAGATGTTATATTAGCATGGTTCAAGAAGAGTGGAAGGGATAGATCATTGGTTTCCTTATTAGGATAGTGATGGTCTAGATGTAGTGGGTATTCATAGGAAGTGTGTAAGTAGGCAATGGTTAGAGGAAGAAGTAGTAGTAGTGTGAATAAAAGTAGGATAAAAATGGTGTGGGATGTTTATACATTGTGTAGGTTTACTATTGGATATATATATATATATATATATATATATATATATATATATATATATATATATATATAGGTAAAATTTAGAAGTATAGAGGGTGAGGATGGAGAAGTGAGAAGGTTGTGGTAAGATAGAGGGAAGTGTTAAGAGAAGGTAGATATAAGAGAATATGAAAAGGTGGTAGGGTGTTCTGAGTGTAATAGGAAAAGGAAGAGGTGTGGCCAGTAGATTCTAGAAGTTAATGGAGAGGAAGAGGTGTGGTTAAGTAAGTATAAGAGTAGGACCCCTGGGGTGGGTGGGATTTGGGGGTAGGGATGGGGAGCAGAGTGAGCCCGCAGGGCGAACGGAGCGGGTTGAAACAGCTACAGATGCAGTTATAAAAAGCAATCAGCAAAACTGCCCAGACCATAAAGAAAGTGCACAAAAAACCTGGTACACTATATAGAAATAAGCAGTTTCTTACTAATAACACAAAAGCAACTATTTCAAGAACACATCTTATCTCAACTCTCCGCTACACCTTCCCAGTTCTCACCAACTTATGGAATCTGATCTTGCAAAATTAGACTCCTGTTATAATAAAATCACTGAATTTGCCACAGACTCTTGCTTCAGATCACATCACTGCAAAGCACTCAAACAACTTAACTGGTTAGAACTTCCTCAACTTACTTTATGACCAACTTATCATAGCCCATAAAATTGTTACCCAACCACAGAAAATCCCTGCCCTTTAAAATCTTCTACATCCCTACTCCAGTAATTGTGTCCTGCGGTCTAGTAATAAATCTCTAATAAACGTAACCAAGGCCAAAAATACTGCAGGAGACTCCCCTACTCAAACTTTATAGCTAAACTCTGGAACACATTACCTATAGATATAACATCTACTACTAACTTATCTGACTTAAAAAAAACTTAAATCTCACTCATCTAAAACAAGACTATGCTCATGCACATATCCAGGTTAGACTGTTTTCTTAATCAACAAACATAGTTAACTAGTGTTTCAAACTTGTTGCTGAGGTACAAGTATTCAAAACGATAGATATAACACTAACCGAGACTGTTTTTTATGCCTAATGTACATGCTATCTATTGATTTTGGACTTATTAACATGTTAACACATACTTGCTCTGAATTTGTATATATGCTTAATATTCTATGTGCATATGTATACATTTCTCTGTGTTATATTTGGAGGGTCTGTATTACATAGTCGAACAAGCAGAATGTCGACCAACCTTTAATCGACACATATGTGTTGAAGCTGCACTTCTTTGAATGGCCAAATCATCAATATCTTTCCAAGGGAAAGAAATTGATAGGCCAACCACGCACACCACATAAAAACAAACACTATAAAGTAGGGGGCTTTGCCCCCCACCCCCTAACTAAATATACTAACTCCAAGATCCCACTACAGTCGGGAAAAGGGCAGATTTAAAAGAACAGCCAACTGATTTCTTTCCCTTGGAAAGAAATTGATGATTTGGCCATTCGTTGAAATGCAGCTTTGACACATCTGTGTCGATTAATGGTTAGTCAAAAATTGTGCTTGTTCGACTGTGTAATATTGACCTTATTTGGAACCTAAATAGGTGAATTTGTACTAAAGATTCTTACCCTGTGTTATATTTGTAATTGTACAATTCACTGAGTTATGTGTGGAACTGGTATATGTTAATGTGTAGATCTCACTGTTTTAAGTGGAGCTTTTCTTGCCAGGCCTCCTCTGAAAAAGGACTTGTGCCAGTCAGACTTTCCCGGTAAACAAATGTAAAATAAAATAATTAAAATAAAAATAAATATGGGTCTTACAGTGGGGCGACATCTGTGTCATAGATAATTTCCTGCACTAGGAAACCATGATGTGGGGCTACAGAAATGGCTGGATCTGCCCCCATGTGATACTGACGTGATATTACTGCTGGAATGGTATCAGTATGAGGTCTGCTGTCAAAATGTCAAGTCCTTGAAGGGCCTGTGACATGGCTTCCAAAATTGAGGGGAGGTTAGAAGCTGATACTCCTAGTTTCTCAGGTACAGGCTGTGCTCTCTTCGAAGGTCTCCCGAGGTAGCCACCCTGAATGCACACATGCCCTCCAGCCACAGTGAGCACTGCAAGATAGAACAGAGAGGGCAGCATTCCTTATCTTCTGTACAGAAGTAGAAATGGCACAAACATGTTACAATGGACTATGCGTCATAGTAAGTCATCGTTCCTAGACTCCACTGTCTCCAGGAGGCACTTCTTCCACTGACATCTTCATTGGGGTAGAAGGTTGGCATAATGAGTAAGGTGTTTACCTTACAGACACAGGGTGCAAGGTTTGATTTTCATATGGGGTAATTGGCTAGGCTTAAAATGGCCCATGAGAGCAGTTAGCCTAGTACTCATTTATGAAGCCATGCAGCACACTAAAAATCTCTGTTTTGGCATGTGTAGCATCTTACTGTGCCTGGATCATGGCCTTGCACACCTGTTGATTGATCCTGTGCACCACCTGCATAGCAAGGGCTTCTTAGGACACCAGATGGCATTAGAAGCCCCAGGTAGGTTGCTGTATAATGGAAATACCTACACAGGATGCAGTTTATATATGAGATGCTGCAAAGGTGCTTTTAAGCACTTTGGAGCCTTCTCCATTGACAGGGAGGGCAGGGACCATGCTGCGATGAACCTACTTAGTGTGGGTGAGCAAACACTATTATCTTGGACAGTAGGTGTATGATGAATTAGGAGGTAGACATAGCCAGTTTGTCATAGGACTTTGAGTAAATGTGTGCTTTGTTATCACTGGCAGAACCTGTGTACATCCTACCCTCAGCTAGTGTCAATGTAGCTGTGGTCTGACCTGTGAATGCACAACAGAAATAACCAAATACATATTACTCCTGCTGCAACATATGAGGCCCAGTGATAAATGTTGAGTTAAAATATGTAGGTCTAGGACATACGCATAACTGTGCTGGTGTTTTTTTGCTCTTGAACACCTGATGTACCTATGAGGAGCAAATATGTTAGTTGCTACGTTCTCCCTTTTGGGCTGTATGTACAATATGAGTGGTATGGATACTAACATTGTTGTTACACTGTGCGAAATGTAGGCTTGGGTACTCCCAAAAACCAGTGCCCACTTCACCAGTTATTGCATCCATGACCTCACTGTCTCCATGTAAGGATGTTAAGAGTGTCTCATCAGCTCTGAGGGTTGCATAATGAGGATTGCCCTCCTAGGATTGCCAACCTTTTCTGCTGTGATACTGTGTATCTTTTTCAATGACTGCCTTATCATGTTATTGACATACTTGCAACATTAATGTGTTATTCAATTCTTCCCACCCACTGCATTAATGTCATTGACTACATTGTCCCACTCACAGTCTTGGAAACTCTGGGGAACATCCTCTCTCCTCAGCAGGTGCCATCCATGAATTCAGTGTGTCTGTATCAAGATAAAGTTACCAAACTTCTGCCTCCCACCCCATGTAGAAGCCCATGTCTCTGTCAGCTTTTCTGCCTAAAGCACTTCATTTCCTAATCTCCTCCTCCCCTCACCCGCCCCACTTATTTTTATTGCACCATGCTATTCTTCTTTGATATCGCCTGGCTCACTAACTTGATTTTTCTCCCTGTTGTCTTTCATCCTCTTTCACATCACATGACTTCTGTATCTCCCTCTACCCAGCTGCAGGCTCTGTACTGGAACCTTATAGCCTCTTGTGACAATTCCACATCCTCTCATTCAGCCTATCTACTAAACACCTGTTTCAGCCTCTGTGACAGCCAGTGCATGATCCACCTTTTGTGTTGACCCCTGTACCTACTTCCCTGGTGGTGTTGCCTCTTCTTACCTTGCTTCTCCTGCACACAGCTGTACAACTAACACATTATTTAAATGATTTTTCCTCAAGCCTCAGTTTTTAAAAGCTTCCTCTTGTAAATGAATTTCTTTTTTTTTCCTTCCACTTTTTTATTTTGAACCACTGTTACACAGTAATATTAGATTTTATAGATGACTTACAATTTTTTATCTGTTGATATGTTCTGTTTTATTTTGTAAAACCCTATTTATATTTACTGTGTGTTCTGTTTGCATTTATTCTGTCAAACTGTTTAGTTATTGTAATTGTTCTTATCTGATTTTTGTACCTTTTCTACATATATTTATTCTTGGAGCTTTCAGCCTCAGGCATCTTTGCTTAAAATAGACAACATATGCCCAGAAGGACAATCTCATTAAACAAATGTTAATAAATAAGCTAAGTTAATGGTTATATAGGGGTAGGAATTCACTAGATGTCACATTTCAGGTATAAATATTTGATTCCACCAGTGGTAATTCATATGTA
Organism: Protopterus annectens; assembly: GCF_019279795.1. Lineage (NCBI taxonomy): Eukaryota > Metazoa > Chordata > Ceratodontiformes > Protopteridae > Protopterus > Protopterus annectens. The sequence goes on from NC_056743.1 coordinate 451,700,968, forward strand.
AATATATATCTATCTATCTATATATATATATATATATGTATATATATATATATATATATATATATATATATATATGTATAGTAGGTATGTAATGTATACACATACTCACACATGTACATTAACCCGTACCATCTATATATGTTTATACAAATAAGTACCCTTATCAAAGGCACAGTAGTTTTACCATACTCCATTCCCAGTCAGGGGCCGACATGTATGATACTGATGTAAGTCTCTTCTGTAGAACTGCTCCTGCTGTGATCTCTGATGGGCTATCCTCTGTGGAACTGCTGGTGCTGTGCTCCCTGATGGGCTCTCTTCTGTAGAACTGCTGCTTCTGTGCTCCCTGATGGGCTCTCCTCTGTAGAACTGCTGCTTCTGTGCTCCCTGATGGGCTCTCCTCTGTAGAACTGCTGCTTCTGTGCTCCCTGATGGGCTCTCCTCTGTAGAACTGCTGCTTCTGTGCTCTCTGATGGGCTCTCCTCTGTAGAACTGCTGCTTCTGTGCTCTCTGATGGGCTCTCCTCTGTAGAACTGCTGCTGCTGCTGTGCTCCCTGATGGGCTGTCTTCTATGAAACTGCTGCTGCTGTGCTCCCTGATGGGCTCTCTTCTATGGAACTGCTGCTGGTGTTGTGCTCCCTGATGGGCTGTCTTCTATGGAACTCCTGCTCCTGCAGCTGCTGTGCTCCCTGATGGGCTGTCTTCTGTGGAACTGTTGATGCTGCCATGCTCCCTGATGGGCTCTCTTCTGTGGAACTGCTGCTGCTGCTGTGCTCTCTGATGGGCTCTCTCTTGTGGAACTGCTGCTGGTGCTGTGCTCCCTTGTGGCCTCTCTTCTGTGGAACTGCTGCTGCTGTGCTCCCTGATGGGCTCTCTTCTGTGGAACTGCTGCTGCTATACACTCTGACAGGGTTTCAAGCTGCAGAATAACTGCTGCTGTTGATGCTGCCTTACTATGCATTTTGATGTCTAAGATGGCATCTAGACTAGGAAAGTTTCAGATAAGTACTCATTTGCACTAGATATATGCTACTAAAGCTAGAGTCTGCAAATGCTAATAAATCATGGAATTTCACTGACTCACATCAGCAACATAATGTGTAGGTATTTTCTGCTGCATGCTACCTGCATGCTGTGCACACATGCTCATGCATGTAGGCTGGGTGTGTATATGCATCATGCTATGTAACGGCACTAAGGTGTATTACCCACAATTCAACATCATATGTAAAATGCGAATCTGAGGCTGCCATTTTGTTTGACTCCATATTCATGGTGATGGCTTTTGATGCCAGTGCCTTACAGACAGTGATGCTTGTTGTGTTAAAGAGCAAAAGATCACGTTACACAGCCAGTTTGTGCAGTAGCCATTGGGCACAGCCAGTTTGTGCAGTAGCAATTGGGATCCTATGCTGAGTTGTTCTGCAGTTAACTTCAACTGCCTGCTTTCTGCACACTTGGTTAGCCTTTCACATCCTTCCTTAGACTCCTTCCTCCCATCCTCTACTGTTGCACGCGTCATACCATCATTGAGAAGGTTGATTCTATTTTTTGTCTTTCCTTAGACATGTCTAAAATGAACACCATGAAGAGAACATTAGTCACATTGTCTCCATCACTACAAACCTTTCAGCCATGTTGTATTCTGTTTTCACAGTCTTGATCCTGTCATCAACTCAGGCCATGGTGAAGTCCATGTAGATCCTGTCATAAAACACAATCAGGTTTGACTGGTGGTTCCTTCTGTATTCTGACAGGTAATGATGATTACCCATGAGACTGTCTTGCAAAAGGTAGCTACTCTTTCCCTCATGATTCTCTACATGACTTTCTGTGCCACTTCTGTTAGGGTAACAGGCCTGTTGTTTGCTTGACTTTTCCTGTTGCTTCCCTTATATGCTGGTAACACGTTTTCTCTCTTTCACATCTGTACTGGCATTGATCTATTGAAAATCTTAGTCAGGTGATATGCCAACGCCAGCCAGATTCCTGATGACCAATGCCAAGACAACAACCTGATCTGTGTGCTTTATCCTTTTGTGGAGTAGCCATTTCCCCCTTCTCCTCCTTGGTGTTTTATTATCCTTAAGGCATCCATTTCCCTCTCAGACTCCAGCATCTCTATACTGGTCTTTCACTGTTCTCACAGTCTAACCTACTTTTCTTTCAGTACATTATTTTCCCCTTGCTTTACTTTGTGAAATCTGAATGAGCATATTCATTCAGTATATCTGTTTATTTATTTTTTTTATTATTCCATGATCTACCCACAGTCTTAGTTCATCCTGGCTAGGTCTGCCCCCTCCCTTCCTAGTTTCCTGTTTATATACTGAAGGTAATGTTTTCCACCTTTTCGCTCCTGCTGACTGCCTTTGCTGCCCTGACATTCGTTGTTTGCCTTTTGTCTGCCTCCTTCACCTCTCCACCTCTTCCCTTCCACTTCTTTCACATCTGACCTTTTGACCTGATAGCTAACATCATCTCCCTTTGTAACAGCATTAGTTGTCTTTTTTTGCCTTTTCCTAAAACCCTTGCCCACAGACCTGATTACTGCATTTCTGACCCACTCCCATAGTGTGTTTACTTCTCCAGTTTGTTCCCAGTTGGCTAACTGGTCTTGGACCCTTTAATTTAGCTCCTCATCATCCCATGTTAAAATTCCATGTCATCATCTTTGTTTTTGTATTTTTAGTTCTTTCAGGTCTAAACCACACAATGGCATGATCACTTTTGGCAAATGATGCTTTCACATGGAAATTCCTGCCCCATTCCACATTGTATAGAACTGCAGCCAGAATTATTTTGTTAAGAGTTCTGTAGCAGACGCTGAACCAGCAGCACTCGTTGGTTAAAGGCCTTAATCATCTTTTACTTCCTCTTTTTCTTGGAGCTCAGAATATTCTGGTCTGCTATCAGCAGATTCAGAGGGTCTATATTATAATCGCAAAAGCTGTCTTTCGCGAATACATGTTCGACACATAAACGTCAAAGTATGAGAACAGCGAAGTACCAAAAAAGTGAAATGGAGAACGCCGAACGCATTCCCGGAAGTAACAACGCCATGCAGGTAAGGTAAACCTAACTGTAAAAACCTTACCTAACACTTTTCAAACGTTTTTGCAGGGGGGCAAGCCCCCCTGCACCCGCCACACCCCCTCAACTTATATATACCAACTCCAAGACTGCACTACAGTGGGGAAAATGATTCATTTCCTCATCCCTATGATCACCCTGCTGGCCAAGAAAATCCGTTCGGCATTCTCCATTTCGCTCTTTTGGTACTTCGCTGTTCTCGTTCTTCGACATATATGTGCTTTCACGATTCTGATATAAACCAGATTCAGATCTCCTATGACTATGATCCAGTCCCTCCATGGCCACTCCTATCCCAGTCACCTATTCTCTCCCAGTATCCTGTCCTACTCCTTTGATGTGCCTTGGGGATGATACACTGAATCAATCACCAGTATTATGAATTCATGTTGACCTTTACTGGAATTGACATTTTTCAAAATTAAAACTGATGCACCTTCTACATCTTAAATTGTGCCTTTACTGCATAAACAGAGTAATAAGAGATGTTTCAGTTTTTCTTGTTTTAGTGAGTTTATCAGGAACCCTTGTTTTTAGCCTAACAGTGTTCTCAGCCCACAGAATAGATAACATTGGTCTCTCAGTTTTAAACTAGGCAATTATAATGACACGCTTTGCTGAGCAAATGTATGGATTTTTTTAATGGAATACTTCAGTGTTTCATAAAAAAAATGGTTTGCTTAATACTTTTTCTATATTTTAGTTTGAATTGCTCTTTGCAATTTTTCAGGAACAGCCGATCTTGTTATTTATATCAGAATAATCTAAAAACAAATATAATGTTGCCAGCTGAAATGTTAATCCCTTTGAGCATTCAGAAGTTAATTGGCTTTCTCAAAGTTTTTTTTTTCTTTTTGTAATGGAAAATGTTCTGATTTAGTGATGCTTCAAACCCCTATACAGTGGAAATTACTGCTTTCTGATCTACAAATGTTACCAACATTTTTCTTGATTAATAACAGTACTTTAAATATGCAGTAGCTTCATGTACTGCAATCTATTGAAAGTTAATGAACTTGGAGATTTTATACCTCTGATGATACTGTAACAGCATTTATAAAGAATAATAAACTATCAAAAATGTAGACCACTTGCCCCTCTTTTTGCAGGACAGTCCCAATGTGGAGAGCTACACACTGTGTATGTCGGGAGGGGATGAAAATTACAAATATCTATTTAAGATGACAGGAGTATAAATATTTTAAACTTTCCTCTGAATTTTGCAAAAAAAATATGATACTACACCTGCAGTATGTTAATGTGACATGAAGAAAGAAAAAGACTTTAAGATCCTACAACATTATGCCTAAGGGGGGTCTACTTCAGTAGACCAAATTTACAATTACCTGAATTGCAGATTCTGGGGACTACAACACTGACATTTCAATAAACCGAACCTGAACATTACCAAAGTTTTTTTTACAGGAAATGGAGTCACTTGGCCAACATGGGGAAATCTGCCCTTTTCCCCACTGTAGTGTGCTCCTGGAGTTGGTATATTTAGTTTGGAGGGTGGGGGGGTGCAGCCCTCCCACCTGAGTGGATTTGACATACTTCGGTGTGTTATTTTGTTTAATGTTGGCCAAGTATCTTCTTTTCCTGTAAAAACTTTGGTAATGTGAAGGTTTGGTTTATTGTAACTTTGGTGGTGTTGTCTCGGTAATCTGCAATTTGGGTAATTGTAAATTCAGTCTACCAAAGTAGACCTGTCTGGGGATGAAGAGGGTGTGGCTTGTCCTGCAATTATCAGGGTTCAAAGAGATATGTTCCATTTTGGGCATCTGAAAAAGTGTCAGTTTCATGACTACAGATATTTTACAGACTGAATAATGAAACACAGAATATACCAGTAAGTTAACACAGTATGCACAGTATACCGGTAGTATAACACAGTGCGCACAGTATACCAGTAAGTTAAAAACCACACACAGCATACCCGTAGTGTAACACAATACACGCAATATAGCAGTAATTTAGCACACTACACACAATATGCCAGTAAGTTAAGAGTATGCACAGCATACCAGTAGTGTAACATAGTATGCACTGTATACCAATAGTGTAACCAACTATACACAGTATATCAGTAGTGTAATACAGTATGCACAGTAGACCAGTAAGTTAACACATTACACACAGTATACCAGTAGGTTAACAGTGTAACACATATACCAGTAGTGTAACATACCACACGCAGTATACCAGTAATGTAGCACAGTACATACAGCATACCAGTAGTGTAACACAGTACATGCTGTATACCAGTAGTGTAACACAGTATGCACAATATTACCAGTAAGGAAACACACTACACACAGTATACCAGTAATGTAAAACAGTATGCACAGCATAACAGTAGTGAAATACAGTACACACACTATACCGGTAAGTTAACACACTACAGACAGTATACCAGTAAGTTAACACACAGTATGCCAGTTCGTTAACACAATATACACAGTATACTAGTAGTGTAACACATTATGCACAGCATACCAGTGGTGTAACACAGTACACATAGTATACCAGTAGTGTAACACAATATGCACACTATACCAGTAAGTTAACACACTACACACAGTATAACAGTAATGTAACACTGTATGTACAGTATACCAGTAAGTTAACACACAACAGACAGTATACCAGTAAGTTAACACACAGTATGCCAGTTCGTTAACACAGTACATACAGTATACCAGTAGTGTAACACACTACACACAGTGTATCAGTAGTGTAATACAGCATGCACAGTATGCCAGTAAGTTAACACATTACTCACAGTATACCAGAAGTGTAACACAGTACACACACATATACACAGTATACCAGTAATGTAACACATTACACACAGTTTACCAGTAGCGTAACACAGAACGACAGTATACTAGTAGTGTAACACAGTATGCACAGTATTCCAGTAGTGTAAAACAGTACACAAATTATAGTAGTAGTATAACACAGCTGTTGTTTGTCTTTCGGCTTTTCCTGGTTAGGGGTCGCCACAGCGGAGCTCCAGTCCGCTAATGATTGGCAGTAGATTTTTCACGAACGCCGAGGTGCCAGCTCGACGTTCAACCTTCAACGAAGGCACGCCCATTTATGCATGTCTTTCGAACACCCACCCAACCGTGGGGAGGACATGCAGACTCCACACAGAAGGCACTCCCCACACTTTAGCCAAGAATCAAACGGGAGAACCTCTTGCTGTGAGGCAACAATGCTACCGCTGCACCACTGCGGATAGTAGTAGTATAACACAGTATGCATAGTATACCAGTAGTGTAACACACTACACACAGTATATCAGTAGTGCAATACAGTATGCACAGTATACCAGTAAGTTTATACATTACATACAGTATACAAGTAGTGTAACACAGTACACACAGTATACCATTAAGTTTATAAAGCACATACAATATACCAACAGTGTAACACAGTACTTAAAGTATACCAGTAATGTAGCATGGTACACATAATATACCAATAGTGTAACACAGTATGCACAGTATACCAGTAAGTTAACACACTACAGACAGTATACCAGTAGTGTAACACAATACACGCAATATAGCAGTAATTTAGCACACTACACACAATATGCCAGTAAGTTAAGAGTATGCATAGCATACCAGTAGTGTAACATAGTATGCACTGTATACCAATAGTGTAATCAACTATACACAGTATATCAGTAGTGTAATACAGTATGCACAGTATACCAGTAAGTTAACACATTACACACAGTATACCAGTAGGTTAACAGTGTAACACATATACCAGTAGTGTAACATACCACACGCAGTATACCAGTAATGTAGCACAGTACATACAGCATACCAGTAGTGTAACACAGTACATGCTGTATACCAGTAGTGTAACACAGTATGCACAATATTACCAGTAAGGAAACACACTACACACAGTATACCAGTAATGTAAAACAGTATGCACAGCATAACAGTAGTGAAATACAGTACACACACTATACCGGTAAGTTAACACACTACAGACAGTATACCAGTAAGTTAACACACAGTATGCCAGTTCGTTAACACAATATACACAGTATACTAGTAGTGTAACACATTATGCACAGCATACCAGTGGTGTAACACAGTACACATAGTATACCAGTAGTGTAACACAATATGCACACTATACCAGTAAGTTAACACACTACACACAGTATAACAGTAATGTAACACTGTATGTACAGTATACCAGTAAGTTAACACACAACAGACAGTATACCAGTAAGTTAACACACAGTATGCCAGTTCGTTAACACAGTACATACAGTATACCAGTAGTGTAACACACTACACACAGTGTATCAGTAGTGTAATACAGCATGCACAGTATGCCAGTAAGTTAACACATTACTCACAGTATACCAGAAGTGTAACACAGTACACACACATATACACAGTATACCAGTAATGTAACACATTACACACAGTTTACCAGTAGCGTAACACAGAACGACAGTATACTAGTAGTGTAACACAGTATGCACAGTATTCCAGTAGTGTAAAACAGTACACAAATTATAGTAGTAGTATAACACAGTTGTTGTTTGTCTTTCGGCTTTTCCTGGTTAGGGGTCGCCACAGCGGAACTCCAGTCCGCTAATGATTGGCAGTAGATTTTTCACGAACGCCGAGGTGCCAGCTCGACGTTCAACCTTCAACGAAGGCATGCCCATTTATGCATGTCTTTCGAACACCCACCCAACCGTGGGGAGGACATGCAGACTCCACACAGAAGGCACTCCCCACACTTTAGCCAAGAATCAAACGGGAGAACCTCTTGCTGTGAGGCAACAATGCTACCGCTGCACCACTGCGGATAGTAGTAGTATAACACAGTATGCATAGTATACCAGTAGTGTAACACACTACACACAGTATATCAGTAGTGCAATACAGTATGCACAGTATACCAGTAAGTTTATACATTACATACAGTATACAAGTAGTGTAACACAGTACACACAGTATACCATTAAGTTTATAAAGCACATACAATATACCAACAGTGTAACACAGTACTTAAAGTATACCAGTAATGTAGCATGGTACACATAGTATACCAGTAGTGTAACACAGTATGCACAGTATACCAGTAAGTTAACACACTACAGACAGTATACCAGTAGTGTAACAGTACACACAGCAAACCAGTATGTTAGAAAAGCACACACAGTATACCAGTAGTGTAGCACAGTATGCACAGTACACAAGTAATGTACCACAGTACACACAATATATCAATAGTGTAACACAGTATGTACAGTACACATAGTATACCAGTAATGTAACCCAATGCACACAGTATATACGTAAGTTAACACAGTATGCAAAGTATCCCAATACGTTAACACAGTACACATGATATATCAGTAAGTTAACACAGTATGCACAGTACACCAGTAGTGTAACACAGTGCGCACACTATCAGTAAGTTAACACAGTATGCAAAGTATACCAATAATTTAACACAGTACTCACAGTATACCAGTAGTCTAACACAGTATACCAATAGTGTAGAACTGTATACCAGTAAGTTAACACAATAGACACAATATACCACTAGTGTAACACAGTAAGCACAGTATACCAGTAATGTAACATAGTACACAGTATAGCAATAAGTTAACACAGTACGCACAATATATAAGTAAGTTAACACAGTACGCAGAGTATACCAATAAGTTAACACCCTGCACAAAGTATACCAGTAATGTAGCACAGCACATATAGTATACCAGTATTGTAACACACTACACATGGTATAATAGTGTAACACAGTACACAGTTTACCAGTACGTTAATACATTATGCATGGTATACCAGTAGTGTAACACAGTACACATAGTATACCAGTAAGTTTAAACACCTCACACAGTATTCCAGTAAGTTAACACAGTAAGAGCAGTATACCATTAAGGTAACACAGTATACAAGGAAATTAACACAGTATACCAGTAAGTTAACCCTATACACATGGTTTACCAGTAGTGTAACACAGTATGCAACATATATCAGTAGTGTAACACAGGATGTACAGTATACTAGTAAGTTGATACTGTGCACACAGTATACCAGTAGTGAAACACAGTATGCACAATATACCAGTAAGTTAACACATTATGCACAATACACCAGTCATTTAACACATTATGCACAGCATAACAGTAGTGTAAAACAGTACACAGTATATTAATAGTGTACTGCAGTATGCCACAACATACCAATAAGTTAACACAGGACACACAGAATACCAGTAAGTTAACATACAGTATGCCAGTAGTATAACACAAGAGTATATCAGCACATTAACATAATATGCACAGTATAACAGTAAGTGAACATGGCAAACACAGTATTCTAGTAGTGTAACATAGTACACACTGTATGCCAGTAAGTTAACACAGCATGCAGGGTATACCAGTAAGTTAACACAGTACAAACAGTATACTGGTAGTGAAACACAGTAATATACTGTCATGCAACACAACAATAGTGTTATAACAGAAATGTACTAGAACTATAACACAAGAACGTACTAGTATTCTAATATCAGTATACTGAAATTAAAACACAGCAGTAAACTGGCACAGTAACACAACAGTTTACTGGTACTGTAACACATCATTCTACATACCTTACATGTGTTTTGTAACAGTACCATTCCAATGATGTGCTAGAGGAAAAGTAGACTGATGTATTACAGTATCACTACACTGTATACCAGTACTATAGAGCAACAGTTTAAATGGTAAGAACAGAGCACTAAACTGATAGTGTAACATAGAGCAGTATACTGCTCCTGTAAAACAGCAGTATACCAATACTATATGGTAGCAGTGTACTGGTCCGGTAGTACAACAGCATGTTGGCACTGTGACAAGGCAGTATACCAATGCTATAAGACAAATATACTGATCTGGTAATACAGCAGCATGCTGGCACTGTGACAAGTCTGTATACCAGTACTACAACACAGCAGTGTACTGATCCTGTAATATAACAGTATGTTGGCACTGTGACAAGGCTGTATACCAGTACTATAACACAGCAATGTATTCATCCTGTAATACATCAGCATGCTTGCACTGTGATAAGGCTGTATACCAGTACTATAACACAGCAGTGTACTGGTCCTGTAATACACAAGCATGCTGGCACTGTGACAAGGCAGTATACCAATACTTTAACATAGCAATATACTGGTCTGGTAATATAGCAGCATACTGGCACTGTGACAAGGCTGTATACCAGTACTACAGCACAGCAGTGTACTGGTCTGGTAATACAAGAGTGTACTGGTACTTTGACAAAGCTGCATACCAGTACCATGACACAGCAATATACTGGTCTGGTAATACAGCAGCATGCTGACACTGTGACAAGGCTGTATACCCATACTGCAACGCAGCAGTGTACTGGTCTGGTAATACAACAATATGCTGGTACTATGACAAGGCTGCATACCAGTACTATAACACAGCAGTGTACTGGTCCTGTAATACAACCGCATGCTTGCACTGTGACAAGACTGTATACCAGTACTATAACACAACAGTATACTGGTCTGGTAATACAACAGCATGCTGGCACTGTGACAAGACTGTATACCATTACTATAACACAGCAGTGTAATGGTCCAGTTAAACAACACGGTGCTGGTACTTTGACTAGGCTGTATACCAGTACTATGACACAGCAGTATACTGATCCAGTAATACAGCAGCATGCTGGCATTGTGACAAGGCTGTATACCCATTGTGCAAAGCAGCAGTGTACTGGTCCAGTAATACAACAGCATGCTGGTACTATGACAAGGCTGCATACCAGTACTATAACACAGCAGTGTACTGGTCCTGTAATACAATAGCATGCTTGCACTGCGACAAGACTGTATACCAGTACTGTAACACAGCAGTGTAATAGTCCAGTTATACAACATGGTGCTGGTACTTTGACTAGGCTGTATACCAGTACTATGACACAGCAGTATACTGGTCCAGTAATACAGCAGCACACTAGCACTGTGACAAGGCTGTATACCAGTTTAGCAACACAGCAGTGTACTGGTCTGGTAATACAACAGCATGCTGGCACTGTGACAAGGCTTTATACCAGTACAGCAACACAGAAGTGTGCTGGCCCGGTAATGCAACAGCATTCTGGTACTGTGACAAGGCTGTATACTAGTACAGCAACACAGCAGTGTTCTGGTTCATTAATACAACAGCATTCTGGTACTGTGACAAGGCTGTATACAACTACAGCAACACAGCAGTGTACTGGTCCAGTAATACAACAGCACATTGGCACTGTTTCAAAGCTGTATACCAGTACTATAACACAGCAGTGCACTGGTCCTATACTATATTACAATAGCATGCTGGTGCTGTGACAAAGCTGTATAAAATTACTATAAAACAGCAGTGCACTGGTCCTGTCATAGAACAGTGTGCTGGCACTGTTAGAAGACTTTATACCAGTACTATAACACAGCAGTGTATTGGTCTGGTAATACAACAGCATGCTTGCACTTTGACAAGACTGTATACCAATACTACAACACGGGAGTGTACTGTTCCAGTAATAGAACATCTTGCTGTCACTGTGACCAGACTGTATACCAGTACTACAACACAGGAGTGTACTGGTCCAGTAACACAGCAGCATGCTGGCACTGGGACAAGGCTATATACCAGTACTATAACACAGCAGTGTACTGGCCCAGTAATATAACAGCATGCTGGCACTGTGACAAGGCTGTATACCAGTACTATAACACAGCAGTGTACTGGTCTGGTAATGCCGAAGTGTGCTGGCACTGCGACAAGGTTGTATACCAGTACTACCACACAGCAGTGTACTGGTTCAGTAACACAGCAGCATGCTGACACTGAGTAAAGGCTGTATACTAGTTATAGGATCATAAGACCATAGGATGTTACTAGACTAATAGCCTAGAGGCTCTTACAAGCTTAGCCAATAATTTAGTCCATATTCTGACAAGTCAGCACCTAATGCCCCTGTCCAGCAGGGACATAGGTGGAATCCCAAGGGTGTACTTTCTGTTCCCTATCCAATTACTCAGTTGCACTTAAAAAGAGTTAATGAGGTATGCTGCTTGACATGGAGCGAGAGTCTATTCACAGAAGGGGGGAGCCTCTGGGACACAAATCTGTCCCGCCAAGTCCCATTGATGTCATAGACCAGATTGAGGTTGTGCATGTAGGTTACTTGAGTGGAGCTTGACTTGTGGATATGCAGCAGTCCCATCAAGGCGGGTTCTGAGATTGCTTTGTATGCCAGACAGAGGTCACCTCTGAGGAGTCTGTAGGAGACTGAGTAGAGGGACAGGGCCTTTAGCCTATTTGTATAGGATAGATGTTTGAGGCCCTGGAGTCTCCTGGTGCGGAACCACTGTGGTCTCCCCAGCTGCTGCATGTGCTTTGTGAGGTGCATGCTGAAAGGGGCATTGTACTCAATAATGGGTCTTATAAGGGAAGGACACAGGGATGTTATGACCACCTTGTCCTTGGATGAGATACCCTTACTAATGAGGTGGGCCATATAGAAATCTTTCCGTACAGCGGAGACAATATGGTGGTCAAAAGTCAGTTTGCTATCAACCTGGATGCCCAAGTCCCTTACAACTGATTGCGTGCTTGGGACCTTGTTATTAATTTGTGAGGACGTCACTCTCCCCAAAGTGGATGATGATGCATTTTTTGGCATTCAATTTGAGGCCATGTTTCTAGCACCAGTCATTTGTTTGGGTAAGACCCTCTTGGAGGATGCCCACATCACTAGGGGAATTGATGATACCACCCAGCTTGCAGTTGTCTGCAAACTTGGTCAGCCATAGTGCACTGGTTTTGGCCTGCAACTCAGAAATGTATATACCAAACAACAAAGGCCCCAAGACTGATCCCTGAGGTACACTGCTCATTACGGGTTGACTCCTTGAGGTGGCTTCCCCTATTTTGACTAGGTGGGTTCAGTCAGTAAGCCAATTTGCTACCCATCAGGTAACATACGGATTGATGCCTAGTTGACAGAGTTTATTTATTATACCCGAGTGGGGAATAGTTTTGAAGGCTTTGGCCAGGTTAAGGTAGGCAGCGTGCACTGTCTTCCCCTCCTCCAAGGCTTGGATGACTGTCTCAAAGAAGTCGACCAAATTTAACAGGCATGACCTCCCCTTAATGAAACCAAACTGCATGGGATCGAGTGTTTGTAGGTTGCCCATGTCCTTGTTAATGATGTCCATGATAATCCGCTCCATGGACTTGCAGATAAGCCTAGTTAGTCTGATGGGTCTATAATTTCCTGGATTGGTGGATGCTCCACCTTTGTACAATGGAATGACAGTGGCTGTCCTCCACTTGGCTAGGAAGAAGTCAGTACTCAGGCTTTGGTTGAATAGGCTGCCTAATGGTGCTGGAAGTTCCTGCCTGAGTTCATGTAGGATGCAGCCTGGGATGTTATTGGGTCCCATGGAGGCTGTATTATTTTGCCTTTGAGAGGGCAGTGATGACTTGCTCCCTAGTGATAAGGGAAGGAGGGCAGGTGCTGGGGATGTCCTGATTTACTGATGGGGGGACAGAGGGGTGAAGTTTTCACTGAACCTGTCTGCCAGCAGGTTGTCTATATCTATGGCATTTGTGTGTGAGGTGTCCTTGACCACCAGTTTTGAGCAGATCTGGGTGCTTCCCTTGAGATTGCGGACATATGTGAAGAAAGCCTTGTGATTGTCTTTAATAGATGTGGCCAGTTTGGACTTGAAGTTTGCTTTGGAGGATTTCACTAGTGTTCTTATTTGCTTGTTCAGGCTAAGGAGAGATTGCTTCCAGTTAGGCACCTGCTCCTTCTTGATCCTGGACAGCAATGTTTTCCTTTTATTATAGAGATTATTTATTGCAGATGTCCACCAGACAGGTTTACTCTTCCTTGAGGAGGAGGATTTTGTCCTGTCGGGTACTTCTGATTCCATGCAGCTATATAAATGCTCACTTTGGTGTAGGTTTGGACATGTGTGCCAGTTCTTATGGAGAGGGCTGTGAAGCTGTTTATAACTTCCCTCAGGAGGTTGTAATCACTTGGAGAAGTTTTTTGTTTAATCCTAGCTGGGGGGGGGGGGGGGGTTGGGGGAGATGGTGACTTTGAAAGTGACCGGTTTGTGGTCGGATCTTACCAGGGAGGATGACACTGTAATTATGTTGCAGTGATTACTCATGTTGGTTAGTACCAAGTCCAAGATATTTTCACCTGTTGTGGGGGGTGCCAACCAGCTGGTCTAAGGCATTTGCATTGACAAAATCAAAGAATCTCTGGGCATTTGTGTTTTTGCATGAGTAGTTCTTCCAATCTATGGTTGGATAGTTAACATTGCCCAGGATCAGGGTAAAGGGTTGAATTTTGATAGATTCAAAGAGGTCCAGATAGCTGGAGTGGGGATCTTGAGTCAAAGCTGGGGGCTTGTAGCTAGTTATAGCACCTAGAGTGTGTCCTGTGCATCATACTTCTTGACCAGCCTGGAAGTTTGTATGTCTTTTATATATATATTGTAACTCCACCTCCTTTTGCTTTGCTGCCATGGTTTGGGGTCTGAATGTATGATAGGATGAGTAACCTGGTATGGCTGGGGTGCTCTCTGCAGCTTTGAACCAGGTTTCTGGAACCGCACAAATGTCAACATCTTCCAGGGTTAAGAATGCTTGCAATGAGTGCAGTTTCATGTTTAGAGTCCTAGTGTCCTGGTAATAAAGCAGCATTCTGACACTGTGAGAAAGCTGTATATCAGTACTATACCACAGCAGTGTAATGTTCTGGTAACACAGCAGCATGCCAGCACTGTGACAGCATTGTATACCATTATTTTAACACAGCAGTATGTTCATTCTGTAACATGGCAGCATACTGTGTTGTAACACAGCAATAAATTAGCACTGTAATGCAGCAGTATGGATGCAGTAACACATCAGAATACTGGTGCTACAACACATTGGCAATACTGGCCCTGTAACACACCAGTACACCACTCCTGTAACATAACAGTACACCTTTCCTGTAAGCAGTATACCAATTCGGTAACGCATTGGTGCACTGGTCCTGTAACACAGCAGTATATTTCTTCTGTAACACAGTAGTACAAAAGGTTGGTATACTGGTCTTGTAACACAGCAGTACATCGGTACTACATCACATTAGTATACCAACACTGTAATGTATCAGTTCACTGGTCCTTTAAGACAGCAGTACACCATTAGTGTAACACATCAGTGTGGTGTTTTTCTGATGTCTAAGTATACTAGCTGTGTAACACAGAAATATTCTGGTAATGTTCCACTGCAGTACATTGGTACTGTTACATGGCACTATCCTTGTACTGTATGCAGTATACAGCTACTGTAACACAATATATTTGCATTGTAAAACAGCTTTAGTGTAGTGATCTGTAACACAGTGGTGTACCAACACTGTAATGCAGCATTGTACTGGTGCTGTAACATAGCAAAGTATTAATACAGTAAGACAACTATGTAGTGGTAGTCTAACATGGCAGTAAACTAGTCCTAGAAAATAGCAGTGTATCTTGTTGTGATACACTGGTATAATAGTCCTGTAACACAGGATTACACTGGTACTATCACATATCGGTATTCTGGTCCTGTAGCACAGCATTACACCTCTTCACTAACACACTGGCAAACCGGTACTGTAACACAGCAGTATACTGATTCTGAAAGACAGCAATCATTTGGCACTACAATACATCAGTATACTTGTCCTGTAAAATGGCAGTTAATCAGTACTGTAAAACCTAAATATGCTGGTACTGTAACACAGTAGTGTATTGGTACAGTAGCACAGCAGTGTATTGGTACGGTAGCACAGCAGTGTATAGGTACAGTAGCACAGCAGTGTTATTGGTATGGTAGCACAGCAATGTACTGGTACTGTAACACAGTAGTGTATTGGTGCAGTAGCACAGCAGAATTCTGGCCCTGTAACACCACAGTCTATTAGGTCAGTAGTGCATTGGTACTATAACACAGCAGTGTATTGATACTGTAACACAGCAGCATATTGGTACTATAACACAGCAGTGTATTGGTGCTGTAACACAGTAGTTATTGGTACGATAGCACAGCAGTGTATAGGTACAGTAGCACAGCAGTGTTATTGGTATGGTAGCACAGCAATGTACTGGTACTGTAACACTGTAGTGTATTGGTGCAGTAGCACAGCAGAATTCTGGCCCTGTAACACCACAGTCTATTAGGTCAGCAGTGTATTGGTATTATAACACAGCAGTGTATTGATACTGTAACACAGCAGTGTATTGATACTATAACACAGCAGCATATTGGTACTATAACATAATGGTGTACTGGTACTGTAACACAGTAGTTATTGGTATGGTAGCACAGCAGTGTATTTGAAATGTAACAGCAGTGCATTGATACTGTAACACAACAGTGTATTGGGTGTATTGGTACTGTAACACAGCAGTGTACTGGAAGTGTATTGGTACTGTAACACAGCAGTGTATTGGTACTGTAACATAGCAATTCATTGGTAAGGTAGCACAGGAGTGTACTGATACTGTAACACAGCAGTGTACTGGTACGGTAGCACAGCAGTGTATTGGTACTGTAACACAACAGTGTATTGGTAGCAAAGCAGTGTATTGGTACTGTAACACAGCAACGCACTGGAACTGTAGCCCAGCAGTGTACTGGAACTAACACAAGAGTGTATTAGTACTGTAGCACAGCAGTGTATTGCTACTGTAACACAGCAGTGTATTAGTACTATAGCACAGCAGTGCACTGCTACTGTAACACAGCAGTGTATTGCTACTATAGCGCAACAGTACCTTTATACTGTATCACAGCAGTGTACTGGTGTTGCAACATGACAGTGTATTGGGACTGTAACATAGCAATTCATTGGTATGGTAGCATAGCAGTGTTTTGATACAGTTGCACAGCAGTGCATTGGTACAGTAGTGCAGCAGTGTATTATTGGTACAGTAGCACAGCAGTGTATTGGTACTGTAGCACAGCAGTGTACTGGTGCTGTAACACAGTAGTTATTGGTACGATAGCACAGCAGTGTATTGGTACTGTAACACAGCAGTTATTGGTAGAGCACAGCAGTGTATTGGTACTGTAACACAGTAGTTATTGGTACGGTAGCACAGCAGTGTATTGGTACTGTAACACAGCAGTGTGTATTGCTACAATAGCACAACAGTACATTTGTACTGTAGCACAGCAGTGTATTGGTACTGTAACACAGCAGTGTACTGGAAGTGTATTGGTACTGTAACACAGCAGTGTATTGGTACTGTAACATAGCAATTCATTCGTAAGGTAGCACAGCAGTGTATTGATACTGTAACACAGCAGTGTACTGGTATGGTAGCACAGCAGTGTATTGGTACTGTAACACAGCAGTGCACTGGAAGTGTAGCACAGCAGTGTACTGGAACTAACACAACAGGGTATTAGTACTGTAGCACAGCAGTGTATTGGTACTGTAACACAGTAGTGTATTAGTACTATAGCACAGCAGTGTATTGCTACTGTAACACAGCAGGGTAGTGCTATTATAGTACAACAGTACATTTATACTGTAGCACAGCAGTGTACTGGAGATGCAATATAGCAGTGTATTGCTTCTGTAACATAGCAATTCATTGGTATGGTAGCACATCAATGTAGTGTTACTGTAACACAGTAGTTATTGATATGGCAGCACAGCAGTGTATTGGTACTATAACACAGCAGTGTATTGATACTGTAACACAGCAGCATATTAGTACTATAACATAGCAGTGTATTTGTACTGTAACACAGTAGCAATTGGTACAGTAGCACAGCAGTGTATTGGTACTGTAACACAGCAGTGTATTGATACTGTAACACAACAGTGTAGAGATACTGTAACACAGCAGCCTATTGGTACTATAACACTGCAGTGTATTGGTACTGTAACACAGTAGTATACTGTTATAGTAGCACAGTAGTGTATTGGTACTGTAACACAGCAATTCATTGGTACGGTAGCACAGCAGTATATTGGCATGGTAGCACAGCAGTGTATTAGTGCGGTAGCACAGCAGAATTCTGGCCCTGTAACACCACAGTCTATTAGGTCAGCAGTGTATTGGTATTATAACACAGCAGTGTATTGATACTGTAACACAGCAGTGTATTGATACTATAACACAGCAGCATATTGGTACTATAACATAATGGTGTACTGGTACTGTAACACAGTAGTTATTGGTATGGTAGCACAGCAGTGTATTTGAAATGTAACAGCAGTGCATTGATACTGTAACACAACAGTGTATTGGTACTGTAACACAGCAGTGTACTGGAAGTGTATTGGTACTGTAACACAGCAGTGTATTGGTACTGTAACATAGCAATTAATTGGTAAGGTAGCACAGGAGTGTACTGATACTGTAACACAGCAGTGTACTGGTACGGTAGCACAGCAGTGTATTGGTACTGTAACACAACAGTGTATTGGTAGCAAAGCAGTGTATTGGTACTGTAACACAGCAACGCACTGGAACTGTAGCCCAGCAGTGTACTGGAACTAACACAAGAGTGTATTAGTACTGTAGCACATCAGTGTATTGCTACTGTAACACAGCAGTGTATTAGTACTATAGCACAGCAGTGCATTGCTACTGTAACACAGCAGTGTATTGCTACTATAGCACAACAGTACCTTTATACTGTATCACAGCAGTGTACTGGTGTTGCAACATGACAGTGTATTGGGACTGTAACATAGCAATTCATTGGTATGGTAGCATAGCAGTGTTTTGATACAGTTGCACAGCAGTGCATTGGTACAGTAGCGCAGCAGTGTATTATTGGTACAGTAGCACAGCAGTGTATTGGTACTGTAGCACAGCAGTGTACTGGTACTGTAACACAGCTGTGTACTGATGCGGTTGCACAGCAGAATTCTGGCCCTGTAACACCACAGTCTATCAGGTCAGCAGTGTATTGGTATTATAACACAGCAGTGTATTGATACTGTAACACATCAGCATATTGGTACTATAACATAGCAGTGTATTGGTATTGTAACACAGTAGTTATGGGTACATTAGCACAGCAGTGTATTGGTACTGTGACACAGCAGTTATTGGTAGAGTAGCAAAGCAGTGTATTGGTACTGTAACATGATATTTATTGGTACAGTAGCACAGCAGTGTATTGGTACTGTAACACAGCAGTGTGTATTGCTACAATAGCACAACAGTACATTTGTACTTTAGCACAGCAGTGTATTGGTACTGTAACACAACCGTGCATTGATATTGTAACACAGCAGTGTATTTGTACTGTAACATAACAGTGTATTAGTACTGTAGCACAGTAGTGTATTGATACTGTAACACAGCAGTGTATTGCTACAATAACACAACAGTACAGTGTACTGGTGCTGTAACATGGCAGTGTATTGGTACTGTAACATAGCAATTCATTGGTATGGTAGCACAGCAGTGTATTGGTAGTGTAACACAGCAGTGTATTGGTACTCTAACACAGCAGTGTATTGGTACTCTAACACAGCAGTGCATTGGTACTCTAACACAGCAGTGTGTTGATACTGTAACACAACAGTGTATACGTACTGCAGCACAATAGTGTATTGCTACTGTAACACATCAGTGTATTGCTACAATAGCACAACAGTACATTTGTATTGTAGCACAGCAGTGTACTGGTGCTGTAACATGGCAGTGTATTGGTACTGTAACATAACAGTTCATTGGTAAGGTAGCACAGTAGTGTATTGGTACTGTGACACAACAGTGTATTGGTAGCACAGCAGTGTATTGGTACTGTGACAGAGCAGTGCACTGGAACTAACACAATAGTGTATTAGTACTGTAGCACAGCAGTGTATTGGTACTGTAACACAGCAGTGTATTAGTACTGTAGCACAGCAGTGTATTGCTTCTATAGAACAACAGTACATGTATACTGTAGCACAGCACTGCACTGGTGCTGCAACATGGCAGTGTATTGGTACTGTAACATAGCAATTCGTTGATATGGTAGCACAGCAATGTAGTGTTACTGTAACACTGTAGTTATTGGTATGGTAGCAGAGCAGTGTATTGGTACTATAACACAGCAGTGTATTGGTACTGTAGCACAGCAGTGTATTGCTACTGTAAGACAAAAGAGAATTGGCAGTTTATTGGTACTGGAATGCAGCAGTGCACTGGTATTGTAACACAGCAGTGTATTAGTAATGTAACATAGCGGTGTATTGGTAGTGTAAAACAGCAGTGTGTTACTACTGTAACATAGTAGTGTAGTTGCAGTGTATTGGTACCGTAACACAGCAGTGTAATGGTACTGTAACAGCTGTGCACTGGCACTGTAACACAACAGTTCTTTCATTGGTACTGTAAAACAGCAGTATATTCACAGTGCATTGGTACTGTAGCACAGCAGTGTATTGGTACTGTAACACAGCAGTGCATTGATATTGTAACATAGTAGTGTATTATTACTGTAGCATAGTAGTGTATTGCTACTGTAACACAGTAGTGTATTTCTAAAATAGCACAAAAGTACATCTGTACTGTAGCACAGCAGTGTATTGGTACTGTAACACAACAGTGCATTGATATTGTAACACAGCAGTGTATTGGTGCTGTAACGCAACAGTGTATTAGTACTGTAGCATAGTAGTATATTGCTACTGTAACACAGCAGTGTATTGCTAAAATAGCACAAAAGTACATTTGTACTGTAGCACAGCAGTGTACTGGTGCTGTAACATGGCAGTGTATTGGTACTGTAACATAGCAATTCATTGGTATGATAGTACAGCAATGTATTTGGTACTGTAACACAACAGTGTATTAGTACTGTAGCACAACAGTGTATTGGTACTGTAACACAGCAGTGTATTGGTACTGTAACGCAGTAGTTATTGGTACGGTAGCACAGCAGTGTATTGGTACTGTAACACAGTAGTTATTGGTATGGTAGCACAGCAGTGTATTGGTACTGTAACATAGCAGGGTATTGATACTGTAACACAACAGTGTATTGATACTGTAACACAGCAGCATATTGGTACTATAACATAGCAGTGTATTTGTGCTGTAACACAGTAGTTATTGGCATGGTAGCACCGCAGTGTATTAGTACTGTAACACAGTAGTTATTGGTACAGTAGCACAGCAGTGTATTAGTACTGTAACACAGTAGTTATTGGTACAGTAGCACAGCAGTGTATTGGTAATGTAACACAGTAGTATACTGTTATGGTAGCACCGTAGCGTATTGGTACTGTAACACAGCAATTCATTGGTACAGTAGCACAGCAGTGTATTGGTACAATAACTCAGCAGTGTATTGGTACAGTAGCACAGCAGTGTATTAATAAAGTTGCATAGCAGTGTTTTGGAATGGTAGCGCAGCAGTGTACTGGTACTGTAACACAGTAGTGTACTGGTACTGTAACACAGGAGTTATTGGTACAGTAGCACAGCAGTGTATTGATACTGTAACAGCAGTGTGTTGGTACTGTAACACAACAGTGTATTGATATTGTAACACAGCAGCCTATTGGTACTGTAACACAGCAGTGTATTGGTACTGTAGCACAGCAGTGCACTGGAAGTGTATTGGTACTGTAACACAGTAGTGTATTGGTGTTGTAACACAGCAATTCATTGGTAAGGTAGCACAGGAGTGTATTGATTCTGTAACACAGCAGTGTACTAGTACGGTAGCACAGCAGTGTATTGGTACTGTAATACAACAGTGTATTAGTAGCACAGCAGTGTATTCGTACTGTAACACAGCAGTGAACTGGAACTGTAGCACAGTACTATACTGGAACTAACACAATAGTGTATTACTACTGAAGCACAGCAGTGTATTGGTACTGTAACACAGCAGTGTATTACTGCTGTAGCACAGCAGTGTATTGTTACTGTAACATCAGTGTGTTGCTACTATAGCACAAGAGTAGATTTATACTGGAGCACAGCAGTGTACTGGTGGTGCAACATGGCAGTGTATTGGTACTGTAACACAGGAATTCATAGGTATGGTAGCACAGCAGTGTATTGGTACAGTAGCACAGCAGTGTATTGGTACAGTAGCACAGCAGTGTATTGGTACGGTAGCACAGCAGTGTATAGGTACAGTAGCATAGTGTATTTACTCCTGGGATCACTTCTATGGCCCTGCTGGACAGAGGCTCGGGAATCTAGTCTAAATGGGTGGCGAAAGCCAACACATTCTGGCTAGGCTTATAAATGCCCTAGGACAGATAGCCTAGTACCTACCTATGAACCTATTGGTACAGTAGCACAGCAGTGTATTGGTATGGTAGCACAGAAGTGTACTGGTACTGTAAAACAGTAGTGTATTGGTGCGGAAGCACAGCAAAATTCTGGCCCTGTAACACCACAGTCTTATAGATCAGCAGTGATCGGTACTATAACACAGCAGTGTATTGATGCTGTAACATAGCAGTGTATTGGTACTGTAACACAGCAGTTATTGGTACGGTAGCACAGCAGTGTATTGGTACTGTAACACAGCAGTTACTGGTAGAATAGCACAGCAGTGTATTGGTACTGTAACACAGTAGTTATTGATATGGTAGCACAGCTGTGTATTGTAACTGTAACACAGCAGTGTGTATTGCTACAATAGCATAACAGTACATTTGTACTGTAGCACAGCAGTGTACTGGTGCTGTAACATGGCAGGGTATTGGTACTGTAACATAGCAATTCATTGGTATGGTAGCACAGCAGTGTATTGGTACTGTGACACAACAATGTATTGGTACTGTAACACAGCAGTGTATTGGTACTGTAACTCAACAGTGAATTAGTACTGTAGCACAATAGTTTATTGCTACTGTACCACAGCAGTGTATTGCTATAATAGCAAAACAGTATATATGTACTTTAGCACAGCAGTGTACTGGTGCTGTAACATGGCAGTGTAGTGGTAGTGTAACATAGCAGTTAATTGGTATGGTAGCACAGCAGTGTATTGGTAATGTGACACAACAATGTATTGGTACTGTAACACAGCAGTGTACTGGAAGTGTATTGGTACTGCAGCAGCAGTTATTGGTAGAATAGCACAGCAGTGTATTGGTACTGTAACATAGCAATTCATTGGTAAGGTAGCACAGGAGTGTATTGATACTGTAACACAGCAGTGTACTGGTACAGTACCACAGCAGTGTATTGGTACTGTAACACAGCAGTGCACTGGAAGTGTAGCACAGCAGTGTACTGGAACTAATACAACAGTGTATTAGTACTGTAGCACAACAGTACATTTATACTGTAGCACAGCAGTGTATTGGTGCTGCAACATGGCAGTGTATTGGTACTGTAACATAGCAATTCATTGGTATGGTAACACAGCAATGTAGTGTTACTGTAACACAGTAGTTATTGGTATGGCAGCACAGCAGTGTATTGGTACTATAACACAGCAGTGTATTGGTACTATAACACAGCAGTGTATTGATACTGTAACACAGCAGTGTACTGATACTGTAACACAGCAGCGTATTGGTACTATAACATAGCAGTGTATTTGTACTGTAACACAGTAGTTATTGGTACGTTAGCACAGCAGTGTATTGGTACTGTAACATAGTAGTTATTGGTACAGTAGTACAGCAGTGTATTGGTACTGTAACACAGCAGTGTATTGCTACAATAGCACAACAGTACATTTATGCTGTAGCACAGCAGTGTACTGGTGCTGCAACATGACAGTGTATTGGTCCTGTAACATAGCAATTCATTGATATGGTAGCACAGCAGTGTATAGGTACTGTAATACAGAAGTGCACTGGAACTAACACAAGAGTGTATTAGTACTGTAGCACAGCAGTGTATTGGTACTGTATCACAGCAGTGTATTAGTACTGTAGCACAGAAGTGTATTGGTACTGTAACACAGCAGTGTATTAGTACTGTAGCACAGCAGTGTATTGCTACTGTAACACAGCAGTGTATTGCTGCAATAGCACAACAATACATTTATACTGTAGCACAGCAGTGTACTGGTGCTGCAACATGACAGTGTATTGGTCCTGTAACATAGCAATTCATTGATATGGTAGCACAGCAGTGTATTGGTACAGTAGCACAGCAGTGTATTTGTACAGTAGTGCTGCATTGTATTTGGACAGTAGCACAGCAGTCTATTTGTACAGTAGTGCTGCATTGTATTGGGACAGTAGCACAGCATTGTATTGGTACAGTAGCACAGCAGTGTATTGGTACAGTAGCACAGCAGTGTATTGGTATGGTAGCACAGCAGTTGACTGGTATTGTAACACAGCAGTGTATTGGCGTGGTAGCACAGCAGAATTCTGGCCCTGTAACACCACAGTCTATCAGGTCAGTAGTGTATTGGTACTATAACACAGCAGTGTATTGATACTGTAACACAGCAGCATATTGGTACTATAACATAGCAGTGTATTGGTAGTGTAACACAGTAGTTATGGGTACATTAGCACAACAGTGTATTGGTACTGTAACAGAAGTTATTGGTAGAGTAGGAAAGCAGTGTATTGGTACTGTAACACAATAGTTATTGGTACGGTAGCACAACAGTATATTGGTACTATAACACAGCAGTGTGTATTGCTACAATAGCACAACAGTACATTTGTACTGTAGTACAGCAGTGTATTGGTACTGTAACACAGCTGTGCATTGATATTGTAACACAGCAGTGTATTGGTACTGTAACACAGCACTGCATTGGTACTGTAACACAGCAGTGTTTTGCTACTGTAACACAACAGTGTATAAGTACTGCAGCACAATAGTGTATTACTTTTGTAACACAACAGTGTATTGCTACAATAGCACAACAGTAAATTTGTATTGTGGCACAGCAGTGTACTGGTGCTGTAACATGGCAGTGTATTGGTACTGTAACATAACAGTTCATTGGTATGGTAGCACAGCAGTGTATTGGTACTGTGACACAACAGTGTTCTGGATGTGTATTGGTACTGTAACACAGCAGTGTATTGAACTGTAACATAGCAATTCATTGGTAAGGTAGCACAGGAGTGTATTGATACTGTAACACAACAGTGTACTGGTACGGTAGCACAGCAGTGTATGGGTATTGTAACACAATGGTGTATTGGTAGCACAGCAGTATATTGGTACTGTAACAGAGCAGTGGAGTGGAACTGTAGCACAGCAGTGTGCTGGAACAAACACAACAGTGTATTAGTACTGCAGCACAGCAGTGTATTGCTACTGTAACACAGCAGTGTATTGCTACTATAGCACAACAGTACATTTATACTGTAACATGGCAGTGTATTGGTGCTGTAACATAGCAATTCGTTGGTATGGTAGCACAGCAATGTAGTGTTACTGTAACACGGTAGTTATTGGTATGGTAACACATTAGTGTATTGGTACTTTAACACAGCAGTTATTGATACTGTAACACAGCAGTGTATTGATACTGTAACACAGGAGTGTATTGGTACTATAACATAGCAGTGTGTTTGTACTGTAACACAGTAGTTATTGGTACGGTAGCACAGCAGTTTATTGGTACTGTAACAGTAGTTATTGGTACAGTAGCACAGCAGTGTATTGGTACTGTAACACAGTAGTTATTGGCACGGTAGCACAGCAATGTATTGGTACTGTAACACAACAGCCTATTGGTACTATTACACAGCAGTATATTGGCATTGTAGCACAGCAGTGTATTGCTACTGTAACACAGCAGTGAATTGCTACTGTAAGACAAAAGAGAATTGGCAGTTTATTGGTACTGGAATGCAGCAGTGCACTGGTATTGTAACACATCAGTGTATTAGTACTGTAACATAGCAGTGTATTAGTACTGTAACATAGTGTATTGGTAGTGTATTTGTACTGTAACACAGAAGTGTAATGGTACTGTAACAGCAGTGCATTGGTACTGTAACACAGCAGTTTTTTTCATTGTTACTGTAAAACAGCAGTATATTTGCCGTGCATTGGTACTGTAGCACAGTAGTGTATTGGCAGTGTATCGGTACAGTAACCCATCAGTGTGTATTGCTACAATAGCACAAGAGTACATTTGTACTGTAGCACAGCAGTGTATTGGTACTGTAACACAGCAGTGTATTGGTACTGTAACACAACAGTGTATTAGTACTGCAGCATAGTATTGCATTGCTACTGTAACACAGTAGTGTATTGCTAAAATAGCACAAAAGTACATTTGTACTGTAGCACAGCAGTGTACTGCTGCTGTAACATGGCAGTGTATTGGTACTGTAACATAGCAATTCATTGGTATGGTAGCACAGCAATGTATTGGTACTGTAACACAACAGCGTATTGGTACTGTAACACAACAGTGCATTGGTACTGTAACACAGCAGTGTATTGGTACTGTAGCACAATAGTGTATTGCTGCTGTAACACAGCAGTGTATTGCTACAATAGCACAACAGTACATTTGCACTGTAGCACAGCAGTCTACTGGTGCTGTAACATGGCAGTGTACTGGTACTGTAAAAAAGCAGTTCATTGGTATGGTAGAACAGCAGTGTATTGGTACTGTAACGCAAAAGTGTATTGGTACTGTAACACAGCAGTGTACTGGAAGTGTATTGGTACTGTAACTTGGCAATTCATTGGTAAGGTAGAACAGGAATGTATTGATACTGTAACACAGCAGTGTACTGGTACGGTAGCACAGCAGTGTATTGGAACTGTAACACAACAGTGTGTTGGTAGCACAGCAGTGTATTGGTACTGTAACAGCAGTGCACTAGAACTGTAGCACAGCAGTGTACTGTAACTAACACAACAGCATATTTGTATTGTAACACAGCAGTGTATTAGTACTGTAGCACAGCAGTGTATTGCTACTGTAACACAGCAGTGTATTGCTACTATAGCACAGCAGTATATTTATACTGTAGCACAGCACTGTACTGGTGCTGCAACATGGCAGTGTATGGGTACTGTAACATAGCAATTCATTGGAATGGTAGCACAGCAATGTAGTGTTACTGTAACACAGTAGCTTTTGGTATGGCAGCACAGCAGTGTTTTGGTATTGTAACACAGTACTGCACTGGAACTGTAGCACATCAGTGTACTTGAACTAACACAAGAGTGTATTAGTACTGTAGCACATCAGTGAAGTGGTACTGTAAAACAGCAGTGTATTAGTACTGTAGCACAGCAGTGTATTGCTACTGTAACACAGCAGTGTATTGCTATTATAGCAAAACAGAATATTTATACTGTAGCACAGCAGTGTACTGGTGCTGCAACATGGCAGTGAATTGGTACTGTAACATAGCAATTCATTGCTATGGTAGCACAGCAGTGTATTGGTACAATAGCACAGTAGTGTATTGGTGCAGTAGAACAGCAGAATTATGGCCCTGTAACACCACAGTCTATTAGGTCAGCAGTGGGTTGGTACTATAACACAGCAACATATTGGTAGTATAACATAGCAGTGTATTGGTACTGTAACATAGTAGTTATTGGTGTGGTAGCACAGCAGTATATTGGAACTGAAACAACAGTTATTTGTAGAGTAGCACAGCAGTGTATTGGTACTGTAACACAGCAGTGTGTATTGCTAGAATAGCACAACAGTACATTTGTACTATAGCACAGCAGTGTATTGTTACTGTAACACAGCAGTACCTTTGTACTGTAACACAGCAGTGTACTGGTGCTGTAACATGGCAATTCATTAATATGGTAGCACATCAGTGCATTGGTACTTTAACACAGCAGTGTATTGGTACTGTAACACAATACTGTATTAGTACTGCAGCACAACAGTGTATTGCTATGGTAACACAGCAGTGTATTGCTACAATAGCACAACAGTACACTTGTATTGTAGCACAGCAGTGTCCCGGTACTGTAACATAGCAATTCATTAATATGGTAGCACAGCAGTGCATTGGTACTGTAATACAATACTGTATTAGTACTGCAGCACAACAGTGTATTGCTATGGTAACACAGCTGTGTACTGCTACAATAGCACAACAGTACACTTGTATTGTAGCACAGCAGTGTCCTGGGGTGCTGTAACATGGCAGTGTATTGGTACTATAACATAGCAGTTCATTGGTATGGTAGCACAACAGTGCATTGGTACTGTGACACAACAGTGTACTGGTACTGTAACACAGCAGTATACTGGAAGTGTATTGGTACTATAACACAGCAGTGTATTGGTACTGTAACACAGCAATTCATTGGTAAGGTAGCACAGGAGTGTATTGATACTGTAACACAGTAGTGTACTGGTGTGGTAGCACAGCAGTGTATTGGTACTTCAACACAACAGTGTATTGGTAGCACAGCAGTGTACTGGTACTGTAACACAGCAGTGCACTGGAACTATAGCACAACAGTGTATTAGTACTGTAGCACAGCAGTGAATTGGTACTGCAGCACAGCAGTGTATTGCTACTGTAACACAGCAGTGTATTGCTACTATAGCACAACAGTACATTTATACTGTAGCACAGCAGTGTGCTGGTGCTGCAACATGGCAGTGTATTGGTACTGTAACGTAGCAATTCACTGGTATGGTAGCACAGCAATGTAGTGTTACTGTAACACAGTAGTTATTTGTATGATAGCACTGCAGTGTATTGGTACTATAACACAGCAGTGTATTGATACTGTAACACAGCAGTGTATTGGTACTATAATATAGCAGTGTATTTGTACTGTAACAAAGCAGTTATTGGTACGGTAGCACAGCAGTGTATTGGTACGGTAGCACAGCAGTGTATTGGTACTGTAACACAGCAGTGTATTGGCACTGTAACACAGCAGTGTAATGATACTGTAACACAACAGTGTATTGGCACTGTAACAGCAGCCTACTGGTACTATAACACATCAGCGTATTGGTACTGTAACACAGTAATTTTTGGTACTGTAACACAGTAGTATACTGTTATGGTAGCACAGTAGTGTATTGGTACTGTAAGACAGCACTTCATTGGTATGGTAGCACTGCAGTGCATTGGTACAGTAGCACAGCCGTGTATTGGTATGGTAGCACAGCAGTGTATTGGTACAATAGCACAGCAGTGTATTGTTACAGTAGCACAGCAGTGTATTGGTATGGTAGCACAGCAGTGTATTGGTACTGTAACACAGTAGTTATCGGTAAAGTAGCACGGCAGTGTATTGGTAGTGTAACAGTATTTATTGGTACGGTAGCACAGCAGTGTATTGGTAGTGTAACACAGCAATTTATTGGTACTGTAACACAGCAGTGTATTGATACTGTAACACAGCAGTGTATTGATACTGTAACACAACACTGTGTTGGTACTGTAACAGCAGTGTACTGGAAGTGTATTGGTACTGTTACACAGCAGTGTATTGGTACTGTAATATAGCAATTCATTGATAAGGTAGCACAGGAGTTTATTGATACTGCAACACAGCAGTATACTTGTACAGTAGCACAGCAGTGTACTGGTACTGTAACACAACAATGTATTGGTAGCAAAGCAGTGTATTGGTACTGTAACACAGCAGTGTACTGGAACTAACACAACAGTGTATTAGTACTGTAGCACAGCAGTGTATTGATACTGTAACACAACAGTGTATTGACACTGTAACACAGCAGCCTATTGGTACTATAACACAGCAGTGTATTGGTGCTATATCATAGCAATTCACTGGTAAGGTAGCACAGGAGTGTATTGGTATGGTAGCACAGCAGTGTACTGGTACTGTAACACAGCAGTGCACTGGAACTTGCACAACAGTGTATTAGTACTGTAGCACAGCAGTGCATTGGTACTGTAACACAGCAGTGTATTAGTACTGTAGCACAGCAGTGTATTGCTACTATAGCACAACAGTACATTTATACTGCAGCACAGCTGATTACTGGTGCTGCAACCTGGCAGTGTATTGGTACTGTAACATAGCAATTCATTGGTATGGTAGCACAGCAGCGTATTGGTACAGTAGTACAGTAATGTATTGGTACGGTAGCAGAGCAGTGTATTGGTACAGTAGCACAGCAGTGTATTTGTATGGTAGTACAGCAGTGTACTGGTACTGTAACACAGTAGTGTATTGGTACGGTAGCACAGCAGAATTCTGGCCCTGTAACACCACAGTCTATTAGGTCAGCACTGTATTGGTTCTATAACACAGCAGTGTATTGATACTGTAACACAGCAGTGTATTGATACTGTAACACAGCAGCCTATGGGTACTATAACACAGCAGTGTATTGGTACTGTAACACAGCAGTGTACTGGAAGTGTATTGGTACTGTAACACAGCAGTGTATTGGTACTGTAACATAGCAATTCATTGGTAAGGTAGCACAGCAGTGTATTGCTACTGTAACACAGCAGTGTACTGGTACGGTAGCACAGCAGTGTATTGGTACAGTAATCCAACAGTGTATTGGTAGCACAGCAATATGTTGGTACTGTAACACAGCAGTGCACTGGAACTGTAGCACAGCAGTGTACTGGAACTAACACAACAGTGTATTAGTACTGTAGCACAGCAGTGTATTTGTAGCACAGCAGTGTATTGGAACTGTAACACAGTAGTGTATTGCTACTGTAACACAGCAGTGTATTGCTACTGTAGCACAACAGTACACTTATACTGTAGCACAGCAGTGTACTGGTGCTTCAACATGGCAGTGTATTGGTACTGTAACATAGCAATTCATTGGTATGGTAGCACAGCAGTGTATTGGTACCATAGCACAGCAGTGTATTGGTAGAGTAGCACAGCAGTGTATTGGTATGGTAGCACAGCAGTGTACTGGTACTGTAACACAGTAGTGTACTGGTGTGGCAGCTCAGCACAATTCTGGCCCTGTAACACAACACTCTATTAGGTCAGCAGTGTATTGGTACTATAACATGGCAGTGTATTGATACTGTAACACAGCAGTATATTGGTACTATAACATAGCAGTGTATTTGTACTGTAACACAGCAATGTATTGATACTGTAACACAACAGTGTATTAATACTGTAACACAGCAGCCTATTGGTACTGTAACACAGCCGTGTACTGGAAGTGTATTGGTACTGTAACACAGCAGTGTATTGGTACTGTAACATATCAATTCATTGGTAAGGTAACACAGGAGTGTATTGATACTGTAATGCAGCAGTTTACTGGAACTAACACAACAGTGTATTAGTACTGTAGCACAGCAATGTATTGGTACTGTAACACAACAGTGTATTAGTGCTGTAGCACAGCAGTGTACTGCTGCTATAGCACAACAGTACATTTATACTGTAGCACAGCAGTGTACTGGTGCTGCAGCATGGCAGTGTATTGGTACTGTAACACAGCAATTCATTGGTATGGTAGCACAGCAGTGTATTGATATGGTAGCACAGCAGTATACTGGTACTGTAACACAGTAGTCTATTGGTGCTGTAGCACACCAGAATTCTGGCCCTGTAACACTATAGTCTATTAGGTCAGCAGTATAATGGTACTATAACACAGCAGTGTACTGGTACTGTAACACAGCAGTGCACTGGGACTGTAGCACAGCAGTGCACTGGGACTGTAGCACAGCATTGTACTGGAACTTACACAACAGTGTATTAATACTGTAACACAACAGTGTATTAGTACTGTAGCACAATAGTGTATTAGTACTGTAACATACGAATTCATTGGTATGGTAACAGTGTATTGGTACAGTAGCACAGTAGTTATTGGTACGATAGCATAGCAGTCTATTGGCACTGTAACACAATTGTGTATTGGTACAGTAACACAGCAGTGTATTGATACTGTAACACAGCAGCCTATTGGTACTATAATACAGCAGTATATTGGTACTGTAACACAGCATTGTACTGGAAGTGTATTGGTACTGTAACACAGCAGTGTATTGGTACTGTAACATAGCAATTCATTGGTAAGGTAGCACAGGAGTGTATTAATACTGTAACACAGCAGTGTACTGGTACTATAGCACAGCAGTGTATTGGTATTGTAACACAGCAGTGTATTGGTACTGTAACACAGCAGTGCACTGGAACTGTAGCACAGCAGTGTACTGGAACTAACACAACAGTGTATTAGTACTGTAGCACAGCAGTGTATTGGTACTGTAACACAGCAGTGTATTAGTACTGTAGCACAGCAGTGTATTGCTACTGTAATGCAGTAGTGTATTGCTACTATAGCACAACAGTACATTTATACTATAGCACAGCAGTGTACTGGTGCTGCAACATGGCAGTGTATTGGTACTGTAACATACCAATTCATTGGTATTGTACCACAGCAGTGTAGTTTTACTGTAACACATTAGTTATTGGTATGGTAGCACAGCAGTGTAATGATACTGTAACACAGCAGCATATTGGTACTATAACATAGCAGTGTATTGGTACTGCAATACAGTAGTTATTAGTACGGTAGCACAGCAGTCTATTGGTACTGTAACACAGTAGTTATTGGTACAGTAGCAGAGCAGTGTATTGGTACTGTAACATAGTAGTTATTGGTATGGTAGCACAGCAGTGTATTGGTACTGTAACACAGCAATGTATTTATATTGTAACACAACAGTGTATTGATACTGTAACACAGCAGCCTACTGGTACTATAACACAGCGGTGTATTGGTACTGTAACACAGTAGTTATTGGTACAGTAGCACAGCAGTTTATTGGTATGGTAGCACAGCATTGTACTGGTACTGGAACACAGTAGTGTATTGGTCCTGTAACACCACAATCAATTAGGTCAGCAATCAGCTATTTCAGAAATATGACAGCTCTCTCAGATTTAGGGTTAAAAACAGACAAAGCAAATATGGTGGCTGCCTAGAATACCAACTTTTGGTGGCCCCTTGTTTTTTAAAGGTGCGTGCACCAGCACACAACTACTCAGTGCTCAAGCTCATGGTGGGTCCTGAAATGCACATACATGCAAATGCCATCTCTGGTTTCACTACCAAGTTAATGTAGTCTCAGAGTAAGTAAAGGAGGCGAATGGCATAACACTGTTTTTCAGCTACCCACAATCAACTACTAGTATTTATAAGTTCTTAATGTGATGTAGAATCTTAAACAGTACTAGGTTTTAAATAACTCCATGGCATATGCAGTAAACATACATTTATAGCTGTAGCTGTATATCTAGAAAGAGGGCTTGAAAATGGAAGGGTAGGAACAGTGTGACTAGAATGAAGGTTGGACTAATGGATGACCCTAACACTGAAAGTAGCTGCAATTTTTTATTATTAGGTATCAAATTGCGAAAGGTTATTCAACAAGCAAGGTTCATAGGTAGGTACTAGGCTATTAGCCTTAGAGTCTATATAAGCCTAGCCAAAAAGGTACCCTGGCTTTTGCCACCCAAGAAAATTATTTTCCTGTACCCCTGTCGAGCAGAGCCACAGAAGTGATCCCTGGGGTGAATTTTCTATTTCCCATCCAATCATCAAGATTTTTCTTGAAGAGTGCTAATGAGGAGTTCTGTTTGACATAGGCAGGTAGTCTCTTCCAGAGTATGGGAAGTCTCTGGGACAGGAATCTATCCCTCCAGCATGTTCTGTTTATTGTGGTGACAAGGTTTAGGACCCTAGAGCGTGTAGCTTGGAGGGATTGGGATTTCTTTAAGTGGCGCATGTCCAGCAGCTCTGCGTTTGACATAGTTTTGTATGTTAAGCAGAGATTGCCTCTGAGTAGATGATATGTGACGGAGTAAAGCTGGAGTTTTTTTGAGACAGTCTGCGTAGGGCATCTGTTTGAGGCCAGTAATCCTCTTTGTGAGGTATTTCTGTGGCCTTTCCAGTTGTTGTAGATGTCTTGTGAGGTACACACCAAAAGGGGTGTTGTACTCTATAATGGGTCTAATGAGTGTAGAGGGGGAGCATTGATCTCTTTTTTTCTGGATGAGAAACCTTTTGTGATTAGGTGAGCCACACAGTAGGATTTCCTGACCACTGTGGCAATGTGATTATCAAAGGAAAGACTACTGTCCACCTGTGTACCAAGATGTCTTATCACACTTTTGGCGTTAAGTAGACTACCACTTATGTGGTAGTTCATGGCTACATAGTTTTTACCAAAGGGGATGACAATACACTTTTGGCATTGAGCTTCAAGCCATGGCTTTGACACCAGGCATCTATCTCAGTGAGGCCCTTTTGCAGTATGTCCATATTGTTAGGAGTTTCGATTATGGATCCAAGTTTGCAGTCATCTACAAACTTTGTTAGCCAAAGACCTTCTGTGTTAGCCTGTACTTCAGAGAAGTAGATATCAAACAGGAGAGGACCCAGGACTGAACACTGTGGTACTCCACTTGTCACTGGTCTGAAGTCGGATTTGGAGTCTGCTACTTTCACAGTGTGGATTCTGTCCCTGAGCCAGGTTGGCAACCCATCTTGTGACATAGGGATTTATACCTAGTTTAGTGAGCTTATCTATAATTCCAGATTGGGGGATGGTGTCGAAAGCCTTGCCAAAATCTAGATAAGCTGTATGAACCACCTTACCCTCATCTATGGCTTTGGTGACTGCTTCAAAGAAGTCAATCAGGTTTAGGAGACATGATCTACCTTTTACAAACCTGAACTGTGTAGGGTCCAGAGTTTGGAGATTACCAATGTCTTTGTTTATGAGTTCTATGATGATACGTTCCATGGCCTTGCAGACCAGGCTCATCAGGCTAATGGGGCGGTAGTTCCCAGGGTCCGTCGTGGCTCCCCCTTAGTGGAGTGGGATAACCGTCATGGTGCGCCATTCAGTGGGCACAAAGCCTGAGGTGAGGCTATGATTGAACATGGTACTTAGGTCGGGTGCTATTTCATTCTGCAGTTCATGTAGAACACAGCCTGGGATATTGTCAGGTCCCATGGATGCTGTGTTCTTGGCTTTGGAGAGTGTGTTTTTTACCTGTGCAGCCATGATTACAGGAATTTTGCATTCTTCCAGTATAGAGATGGGCCCTCTAGGGGGTGAGAGGGGGGTAAAGTTAGCACTGAACCTATCTGCCAGGATGTTGGCAATATCAGTTGGTTCTGTATATTTAGTGCCATTGTGCTGTAACTCAGAGCAGATCTGAGTGTTGCCATTGAGATTCTTGACATAGCTATAGAATGCTTTGTGGTTGTCTTTAGAGTCAGTGGCAATTTTGTTTTCGTAACTAGCTTTGGAGGATTTTATGGGGGATCTCAGCTTCTTACTGAGGTTGACCAGGGAGTTCCTCCAGTCGTGGGATTTTACTCTTTTTTGCAACAGTTTCTTTCTTCTGTTGTAGAGTTTGTTTATGGCAGAGGACCACCAAATTGGCTTCCTTTTTTTGGAGAATAGCATCTTGGTTCTATTAGGGATAGCATGATCCATGTACTCTTGTAAGTGCTTATAAAGTGCATTTGTGTAGGATTCAGCAGTCGTACATCTATTGTCCGTCTGCATGGGTGTCATGAAGTTTGCCACGTCTGTCTTAAGAAGTGTGAAGTTGGCTTTGGAGAAGTTTTTTCTAAAGACAAGGAAATTAAATGCTGTAAATTAGAATGAATTAGAATTAATTAGCTAATTGACATTCAGAGATTTCATTGGCTTAAGAAAGAGTTAAGTAGAGATATAAGGGAGTTTTTTTACTTTTTATTTTCATTAAAGTCTGAAGAAGCGCCCTGTGAGGCGTGAAAGCGCTTACTTTCTACAAATAAAGGATACATCAGCTTTTTAAGTTGGCTTCGATTGTCATGGTGTGCTTTTAATTTATTTTTCTACTGAAGTTTTTTTTATGGTGGTTTCCCTACTTGGGGGTGGGGGCGGAATGTCTAGGGTGATTAGCTTGTGGTTGGATCTGACCAACAAGGAATTGACCTCTGGTGTGGAACACCAGTTGCCCATGTTGGTAATGACCAGTTCTAGGATATTGCTGCCCCTGGTGGGGGTGTGAATAAGCTGATCCAAGGCATTGGAATTTATGAATTCCAGAAAACGTTGAGCAAAAGAGTTGGTAAATGAGTAGTTTTCCCAGGTAATGGCGGGGTAGTTGAAATCACCCATTATTAGGGTGTTGGGTTGTACCCTAATACTTTCCAGTGTATCAGAAAATGAGGAGTGGGAATCCTGGGGCATGGTGGGGGGTCTGTAGCAAGCTACAGTTTGGATTGCGATCTTGCCCAGAGTTAGTTGCACTGGGATAATCTCGGATGCATTATGCTGTGCAACTAGCCTGGAGATGTGGATATCCTTACTGAATATGGACACACCTCCACCCTTAGTGCTTCGTTGCAGTTAGCTGGCATAGGTTTTAAACAGCTGACATCATAATGTAATAGACTGAGGTCTACTGCAAACATTCATGATGCAGAATTTATCCACACCAATAGCTGCATACTGATTTCAACTTGAAGCAGATGCAAAGATATACTTTGTGGAAATTCCATCTGTTACATCCCATTCAAGTACTTCTCACAGTTCTTATTCCCTACTGTCTCCTCCTCCTGTTAACTTCTTGGTACCTTCGTCATCTGAACTCTAGGTCCACATCCTAACAATACGTCTACACTCTGCATGCTTGCCATTCTGTGGTGAATGTTGTGGGGTTTACATTTTAAATATAACCCAGGGTAACACCACAGATATATAATGCACAAGGTATTACATGGTACAATGCCACACTAACATTCTGGGAATTAATTTCACAGTAGGATTTTAAGTGTGGGAAAAAACAAATTACGCAGGTATCTTATGTATGAAAGCTAGACACCATTCACAGAAAGCTCCTGGATCTACAGTCCAGATGTTTAACAGGGACAAGACTCTGATGGTAGCTTCTCTAGCTTCTGAGAATGTTGCTTGCTATGTTGTAGTACATAATTAAAGCACTGCTGTCATTTCTTGTGTCACTCTATACAAGAAGAGGAGGACTATTGGTGTATATATTGGAGAAGGCAGAGCTGCTAGGAAGGCAATGTGTCATTCTGAAGGTTCAGTCAAGTTCTAGAACAGAATAACAAGAAAACAATTAGTTCTTAGGTATATAACCCATGAACACACATGAATGTGCATGCGTACACACACACACACACACACACACACACACACACACACACACACACACACACACACACACACACACACACACATGTACAAGGCAGTGGAATACTGGTATCAATTACAAAAACAAATCACAATAGCATGACAATACTTCCTTAAAACATAAAGTAGATTTTTGAACAAATTTCTACAGGGTTGAATCTTTTCACTTCTTTTAATTCCCCCTTTTAGTTCTGGTTCTACCGAAATGGGAATGACATGGGCTCCAAAATTGTGAATTGTTCCTGTGTTACGAATGTAACAGGCACTTACTTGCAAATTGCTTTGCCAGCAATTTAGTTTTGCAACTTCAGCTCTTGTAAACAAGATTTTTGCAAGTTTCAAATAGTGATTTCCCTAGGAGTCAGTAGTCTGAAAGATAACTAGCCACAGTAAAGAGGTATTGCTATGGAGTTTGCCCTCTCCACAAGAAAAAAGTACTTGAACTCCCTCCCCAGCGTATGTTTCTTTAATCTTCAGTCTATTTTTTAACTATATGTAATACATTTAAAAAAATTAAATATAACCAGTGTATAAAAAAGCACCAAACAAGCAACATAGTTTACAAATCAAAAAAAGAGATAACTGCAAGAAGTAAATTCTTATAAAAGTAACCATGCTTGACATTTGTTCTTTTTTGTAGACCTCTTCCTTCTCAGTCAGTAGTGTTCATTCAAGAGCTGTGTCTTATTGCTTTTCTTGTGAAATACTTTAAAAAAAGGAAATATGAGAATCTATAACTTAAAAGTGAGGAATTTGCACAAAATCTATAAACAGTGTCAAAGTATTGTTACACAGAAATATAAACAGGAGCTCTGATAGTTACACTAGCATATTTGGAATAATTTTCATAAATGTGATTATCACAGTGAGATCTTAGACTTCTGATTATCTATGGCAAGGATAGACAAGCAGGTTCCTAAGAGTGAATGACTTTCATGTATAGTACTGTCCTTAGACACCCCCCCCTTTTAACTTTTTCGAGTATTGTATTTTTTCAAATTGCTTCAACACTGGGAGAGCCAACATGCCATGCTTTGCTTAGTTAAGATATAAGTATATTTTATCAGATGCCTTTCCCACATACCTCTCAACTGTACAAATTTTCGCAGAATGTCCAGAGTTTTGTCTCATATGTTTGGTCTGCTTTTCATAAAAGTGTGGTTTTCCTGGCAAATTAATGGCAAATTGTTAAAGATTGAAGTTAGAAAATAATGACAGACATTTGAGTTTCAGACTTCATACCCTTCAGAAAATTCATGCTAATGCAAAACCTGTTATTCTATCAACTTTCTAAGTTTATAGTAGCAATATTTAAAATGTGTCCCTATTTTTGGCCTTTGTCCCACTTTTATTTATGTCTTTGTCCAGATTTTCATAGATTCATAGATTACTACTAGGCTAACTACCCTTGTGGGCCATTTAAAGCCTAGCCAATTACCCCATGTGAGAATCAAACCCTGCACCTTGTGTCTATAAGGTAAACACCGTAACCATTATGCCAACCCCCCCCAAGATTTCTTGCTCTAAGAGGTTGAGAGGTATGCTTTCCCCACAGTAAGACCTTTTATGAGCCCAGGCAAGAAGGTCTTATAGTGAAGTCTTCATCTTAGAATAATAAACTTACACATAGTAAATATGGCCCAACGTAATTCTTTTAACCTGTTGTTATAATCTATGTATATAGTGCCAGTAAGTCATTTACTTCCTACTCCTCACCACTTTCTCTTAGATAACCCCCTGAGAACATATGTTTGAGTACGGAGCAACATACAGGATTCACAAAGACTAAATGAGACAGTGTAACAGGTTTGACTGCTAATGTATTCCCTAAAGAAGTTGTGTTGTCAGATTACTTTGATGACTAGAATCTACTCAGATATCCTGCTCTCTAATCTTTGTAGTTGTCTAACATTTTCCAGTAATCAATGGCCCTGCTTGCTTTCTCTTCTTAACCTAATGCAGAGATGCATCGCTTTTTAAAAATAGGCCTCATGTTTTTTTCCTCTCCTGCTGTCCCTAGGCATGCTGCCAATGTCTTATCCAGTGTCTACACTGAACTCATTTATAGTGTAACAGCTTGTATAACCTTTAGATTCACTACCAGAACACTCACTGGTTTGACCTTTTATGTTTTCCACATCTTATTGTGTATATTTCTTTTTATTCCCTATTGTTTTCCATTTAAAGTTCTGTCTTTGTTCCAAATACACAATTTACTTTGGTCCTTTCTGCTTGGAAACATTTTCTTTTAGTTATCTTCATCTCCGTTTCTATAGTTATCTTCATCTCCCTTTCTATAGTTATTTCCTTGTTTTTTCATAGTAGCATCATTTTGGATGGTGCAACTGATAATAAATCCATTTCTAGATCTGAAAGTTGTGGGTTCTAACCCTGTTCCGGGGTTAATGTCACATCTGAAACACCATAAAGTACAGCATAAGAGAAGTGCCCTGTTAATGTGCTGCATTTTCCTTCAAATCAGATACCAAGGTCTCTTCTAGTCTGATACCGATAGAAGTAAAATAACCCAAAGCACAATTAGGAAACAGAATGCACAGTCTGGGCCTCCTAAAAATGGCTAACATTTCACAATGAATGCACAAATCACCAGTAGCACCCAGTCTTGCTGTATAAGGCCAGCTATTCCATACATGTTAGGGTGTGCTAAAGGCATTTATTCAATGTCTTCCCTTGTTGTTGTGCTTTTTGCTCACCTTTTTCTTTCCAAATCAACCGAACCCACAGACATTGCCAACATCCTAGCTGACAGGTTCAGCACAAACTCCCCCCCCCCTTCCCCACCAAAAGGGAAAATATCTATCCCGGCAGAGTGCTGCCCCCCCCCTGACATCTCAGATGCTCAAGTAAGAGACGCCCTCTCCAAAGCAAAAAAACACAGCATCAGTGGGACCAGATGGTGTCCCAGGCTGCGTCCTACATGAACTCCAAGAAGAACTAAACCCAAACATAAAACTACTGTTCAATCTCAGCCTTACTACAGGATATGTACCCAAAGAGTGGCGTACAGCAACAGTGGTCCCTCTCCACAAAGGTGGTGCCTCAATGGATCCTGGAAACTATCGCCCCATAAGCCTGACTAGCTTGGTCTGCAAAGCTATGGAAAGGATCATCATGGACCTCATAAATAAAGATATTGGGGACCTGCAGACTCTGGATCCTATCCAGTTCGGCTTTGTTAAGGGCAGATCCTGCCTCTTAAACCTGGTCGATTTCTTTGAAACAGTCACCAAGGCCATTGACGAGGGGAAGGTGGTCCACACAGCTTACCTGGACCTCACAAAAGCCTTAGATACAATACCCCAGTCGGGCATTATAGATAAGCTCACCAGCTTAAACATAAACCCCTATGTCACTAGATGGGTTGCAAACTGGCTCAAGGACAGAACCCACATGGTTAGAATTGCTGGAGCCATGTCAGACTCCAAACCAGTTACAAGTGGCATCCCACAAGGCTCAGTCCTGGGACCTCTCTTGTTCGGTATATATTTCTCGGAGGTACAGGCCAACACGGAAGGACTGTGGCTGACCAAGTTCGCAGATGACTGCAAACTGGGTGCCGTAATCAACTCTCCAGCCGACACAAGCATCCTACAAAAGGGCCTCATAGAAACAGACAACTGGTGCCAGAGCCATGGCCTCAAGCTAAATGCCAAAAAGTGTATAGTCATCCCCTTCAGCAAAAACAAAGTGCCCACAAATTACCACATAGATGGTAATCCATTAAGTCTGGGAAGAAGTAATTAGGGACCTGGGGACCCAAGTTGATAGCAATCTCTCATTCGACAACCACGTGGCCAAAGTGGTTAGAAAATCATTTTATATAGCCCACCTAATCATGAAGGGGTTCACATCTAGATCAGGGGAGGTCATCGTGCCTCTTTACTCATCCCTCATCAGGCCCATAATTGAGTACAATGCCTCTTTTGGGATGTACCTTACCAGACACCTGCAGCAACTGGAAAGACCCCAAAAGTACCTCACCAAGAGGATCAAAGGGCTCAAACAGATGCCATATGCTGCCCGGTTAAAGAAACTCCAGCTCTACTTAGTGGCATACCACCTGCTCAGAGGCGATCTGTGCCTGACGTGTAAAGCCATGTCCAACCCGGAATTAATAGATATGCTGCACCTCAGAAAATCCAAATCCCATCGAGCTACGCGCTTGAGAGACTTGAACCTCAGCACTGAAATAAATAGGACATGCTGGAGGGACAGATTCATAACCCAGAGGCTCCCTTCACTCTGGAATAAAATCCCAGTCCAGGTTAGGCAGAGTCCTTCATTGACTCTCTTCAAGAGGAATCTTGATGAGTGGATGGGAGATCGTAGATTTACTCTGGGTATCACTTCTGTGTCACTGTTAGACAGATGCACAGTATACTAACCTCGAAAAAGGGCATAGCAAAATTCATTTTAAAATGGGTGGCAAAAGCCAAGCACACTCTGGCTAGGCTTGTAAATGCCCTAGGGCAGATAGCCTAGTATGAACCTATGAACCTAAATGTTGTCCTTCTCTGTAATAAGATGCCTCTGTTTTTGGCATTTTGCCTCCGCTTGACCTTCATCATCTTCTTCCTTATTTATGTTTTTCTTCACAACTTCTTAAATCGTAAGTTCTATATCCTAATGCCCTCTGGTTTTAAGCTTAGCTGTGCATTGCCTAAAGACAAGAAAGATG
The DNA here is from genome assembly GCF_019279795.1 of Protopterus annectens. Lineage (NCBI taxonomy): Eukaryota > Metazoa > Chordata > Ceratodontiformes > Protopteridae > Protopterus > Protopterus annectens. The sequence goes on from NC_056743.1 coordinate 451,742,962, forward strand.
TTATGTACTTATGTGTGTTTTTATTTATTTAAAGTTGATTAGCGAGATGGTATAAGCAGTGACCAATTACAGGGTCAGCATATATATATATATATATATATATATATATATATATATATATATATATATAAAACGTGACTGAAAACATTTAACAGTTTACTGATGTATATCTGTTTGCTAGATCAGATAGAGATCCTATCATTACTGTGTGTTGTACATGGAGCTGTACATGCTTCGTGCACTACCAGCTTCAGAGAGATGCACAGAAAGAAACAGAATGTAGAACATCATGGTTTTTCAGATGTTTGAAAGTTGTAACCCACTTAGTGCTACCAGATATGTCTTTGTTGTAAACGAAGCCTTAGCTGTTCCACTGTACAGAGAGAAACGAAAGAAACTGTATAAATGTGAAGTGTTTTACAGCTTTCTAAAAGTGAAGTATATCTTGGATCCTGTAACAACTTTAACAGATCTCTGACTGGTTTTTCTGGTTATGCCTTCCCCCATTTTGTATCTCCCTCCTCCCCATGCACATTAACTAATCTATATTAGTGGGTCTCCTTGAGTGGCGCCATTTTGAAAGTTATCTTTTGGCCTGCTTGTGGTGAGGAAGCTTCCCCAGACCCTTTTCAGTGTGCACACCTACAAGTAAGTGCCTGCAAGTGTTTAAGCTCTTCTCAAATGTTTGTGGTACACCTGGTTTAACAGGCATGTTTATGTTTTCCAACTGAAATACTTTGCTAACTTTATGTAGTCTAGGGATCTAAAAGTGATGTAGTGATTGCTTTTACTGCAGAAACTGTTTACTATTACATATGCTGTTATGCTCACAATAATCTAAGGGACGAAGTGAAGCTGTGACTGCTTTTACTACATAAACTGTTTGCTGTTATGTTTACAAGGAATTTGGCTGGAGACTTGTGTTATGTGATGCTCCTCAAATGGTTTTGACTGTTTTTTCAAGGGACTAACTGAAATAATGACTGTTTTTACTACATAAACTGTTTGCGGTTAAATATGCTGTTATGCTTACAAAGAATTTTAGTTGGAGACTTGTGTAATGTGATGTTTCTTAACTGGTTTTGAATGTCTTGTGAACTTGCCTACAGAATCCTTTCCCTAGTGACTTGTAGAAGCTGCAACTGTACATATTCCATTTACCAAAGCAGTGTTCTAAGCTGCCAGAGACAGAATTTCTTGCCCCCTGTTGGCAGCTGGCAAGCATCTTTGGCCTCTATTGAACTGTTTTAGTCTGTATTACTTAATATTACACCCTGCATAAGCATGTGTTCTATGCTATCCTCAAATGTGTTATAAGCAATTATTGCCTACTGTACTGTTATTTTGAGAAAAGTTGACTGCATAAATATGTGTTTTACTGTTACTATAATATGATTTCTAACCGTTATCAAATCCACTACAAGCCCTGAGGTCAGCAGTCTGTACATTTATGGTCTGTTGAACTTCTATCTATCTCAGCCATTGCATGCTCACTCTGCAGACACCACAGCTCCCCTTACAGCCTCTCTAGGTTCCTTTACACCTCTCCTAACAACACACATCCACACTCAGTCAGCTTACACTCATTCCTCTTACTTTATCATAACTGAGGTGTTGTGCACTTCATAATTACTAGCCCATATTCCTAACATCACGTGCTCTCTCTTTTTTACAGCACACTTGGTCTACCTGCATCATCGCAGCTCCCCCCCCCCCCCCCCTCCAGCAACTGCAACATTGCCAGATAAAACCACTGCTACGGTATGGTTTCTCCCTACAGTTATTGCAAGCCAAGAATAACACTTTTTAATAAGTATACCTACCAGACAAGTCTGCATAGGTGACTGGATATTTACAGTTCTTGTTATTAGCAGATGTGGTCTTTAACAGTTATGTTTTAAACATTGTGACTAGTTATTTACATTTCCTTTTACAGCACATTTGTTACTTTTACTAGTTATTTTTTAAACATTGTTTTGGCCAGTGTGCACACCTGCAAGGGCTCCTCCCCTCAAGCAACTATAGCTTTGTCTATTGCCTCTGGGTAGCATAACTTAACAATATACTTGCTGTATCTTGTCCCAAATAGATCTGCCTCCACATTGAATACTTGTAAAGTAAGGCAAGTAGCATTTACTTGGTGTATTTTGTCCCCCAGATAGATTTACCTTCCTTTGTATTAGGTGCACAACAAGGCCATAAAGTAGTGTTTCTGCAACTAACTGCTTACACTCCTAATGTCTTGCTTCTACCTCTTCCTTGTTACACTCCTAATGTCCTGCTTCTACCTCTTCCTTGTTACACTCCTAATGTCCTGCTTCTACCTCTTCCTTGTTACACTCCTAATGTCCTGCTTCAACCTCTCCCTTGTTACACTCCTAATGTCCTGCTTCAACCTCTCCCTTGTTACACTCCTAATGTCCTGCTTCTTCTTCTCCCTTGTTACACTCCTAATGTCCTGCTTCTACCTCTCCCTTGTTACACTCCTAATGTCTTGCTTCTACCTCTTCCTTGTTACACCCCTAATTTCCTGCTTCTACCTCTTCCTTGTTACACTTACATTACAGCTCCAAGGCTTCCACTTCTTATGCTGATTGCTTTTCTTTGCAGTCTTCTGTGAGGGGGCAGGCCAGATCTCTACCTGCTTTTTCTGGTTATACCTTCCCCCATTTTGTATCTCCCTCCTCTAACTCCCTCCTCCCCCATGCACATTAACTAGTCTATATTAGTGGGTCTCCTTGAGTGGTGCCATTTTGAACGTTATCTTTTGGCCTGCTTGTGGTGAGGAAGCTTCCCCAGACCCTTTTCAGTGTGACTGAATAAGTATAAGTAAATTGAACTAGTACAATTTAGCCAAACAGACACATTTGGTGTAAACAGAAACAAGTGAAAAGATTTTATTTTACATTTGTTTACCGGGATAGTCTGACTGGGTACATGTCCATTTTCAGTGGAGGCCCGAGGAGAAAAGCTCCACATAGACAAACTTACATAGATTACACAGAAGTTAGCAAACAATTATAAAAGTGATTATATACAATGGGTTAGTAGTGTTCCCTAGTAGAGACTCACAATTCTCATGGACAGACAATTAAAAGTAAGAGGCATCAGATTGGAAGCAGAGCTTGGTGATGTAGTTACAAGCTATGATAGCTGCAGAATATGCTTTTAGTTTATAACTTAATCAGGGTTGGTACATGGGCATAGCCAATTCACTTTGAGATACTGTTTGAAGTTTTTTTAAGAGACTTTTGGAGGATTGTAGGGTTATATAGTTTGGCAACGAATTCCAGGTTTTGCCAATGAAGTTGGCAAACAGGGATTCACCAGCAGAGTTATTAGCTTTGTGGGTTTGGACCAGTAGTTTATCGGCTGACCATAGGGAACTTAGGTTGCTATATGCCTTAATAATATTTTTAAGTGAGGGGGTATCCTCAAGGTGGTACAAAATTTTGTGCGCTATTAAGAGTTGATTGAATTGAATTAAGCTGGGCAGTTCTAGCCACTCTAGTTGTTTAAGGTTCTGGCAGTGGTGGGTTCTATAGGTGGAGCCAGTGGCGAATCTGGCAATATGATTGTAGCTATGGGACAGCTTACCTAGTTCGGACTTGTTGAGGTTTGAGAGTACAGGCGAGGCATGTAAAAGAGAAGAGACTAGGTGTGATCGGGCGATTGCAGTCCTAGCCAATGGGGTTAAAAATGTCTTGTTTCTGTACAGTGATCCAAGCTTCTTATTGATGGTCTGTATGGTTTTGTTGACCTGTAGGTCAAATTTGAGATTATTGTCTAGGATAACCCCTAGCAGTTTGGTGTGATTATTCGGAGAAGTAGTGGTACCATTGTTAGATGTGACAGAGAATGAAAGTGTGGTGGATCTACTAGTGGGAGAGAAGAGTAGAAGTTTAGTTTTATTGGGGTTCAGAAGTAGGCGTTGATTTGTGAGCCACTTCTCGATAGTGTTAAATGTATTTTGGGTTAAGATTTGCAAGTCGGATGGGGAGATGGCTGAGCAGATGAGAGTGGAATCATCTGCGTACTGAATGCAGGTGGCTTTAGGGATCGCAGTGTGGAGATTGTTGATAAAAATAGAGAAGAGTAGTGGAGCTAGTATGGACCTTTGAGGGACACCAAGGGTGAGAAGTAACTGGCTGGAGAGTTTGCCCTGCCATAGTACTGCCTGCTGTCTACCAGTCAGGGAGGACTGGAACCACTGGATAGCAGGCTTGTTGAGGGAAATAGATTTTAGTAAAAGAATGAGAAGTTCATGGTTGACCATGTCAAAGGCTTTTGATAGGTCAAGAAAGAGGGCAGAGGTTAGCCTATTTTCATTCCTGTTTTGGTTTATGGCAGTAGTAAAGGAAAGGAGGACTGAGGTGGTGCTGTGGTATGGCCTGAAACCATGCTGTGAGTCAGATAGTAAGTTATTCTGTGAAAGGTATTGCATTAATTGCTTGTTTACACATTTCTCCATTATTTTGGCTAGTGGGGAAAGAATGGCAATGGGTCTGTAGTTGGATATGTCTGAGGAGCTACCACCTTTATGGAGTTGGATGACATGAGATATTTTCCAGAGGGAGGGGATAGCATTTTCGGATAAGGTTCTGTTGATGAGGATAGATATGGAATATGCAATGGCATCTGCAGCTATTTGTAGGTACTCTGCAGGGAGGAGGTGAGCAGCGAGGGTGGTAGGTTTTAATTTTTTTAGAAGTTGTTGGTGTTTGTCTTTCAGCTTTTCCCAGTAAGGGGTCGCCACAGTGGAACTCCGGTCCGCTAATGATTGGCAGTAGATTTTTATGAAACGCCGAGGTACCAGCTCGACGCCCAACCTTCAATATAGGCACGCCCATTTACACACGCATGTCTTTCGAAAGCTACCCAACCACGGGAAGGACATGCAGTCTCCACACAGAAGGCACTCCCAAGCCCAGCCGAGAATCGAACGGGAGAACCTCTTGCTGTGAGGTAACAAAGCTACCGCCGTACCACCGCGGATATTGGTTGGAAGCTAAATTCCGGATGATTATTAGGTAGATTAGGCATGTGGTTTAAGTTAGAGAGGGTTAGTTGATTTGCTAGGGATTGAATTGTTTCAGTGAAAAAGGTATTAAAGGCACTAGCTATGGTCTCTGGGGAACTATGGGTGTAGTTAGCCGGGGTTGGGGTGGTGGAGTGACCTGGACAAAGTAGTTGATTTAAGCCTGCCCAGAACTTTTGAGGGTTGTTGTGGTGTTTTTTTTTTTTTTTTAGGAGATTTTGGTAGAAGCTTTTTTTATCCAGTAAAATAGATTTTTTTGTATCATTCCTGAGTTGACAATATTTTAGATGGTCAAGTGGGGCTTTGGTTATTCTCCAGCTAGCCCAGGCTCTGTTTCTAGTTTTGATTTTAGCGCTGGTATCTTTTCTGAGCCATGGTGCTGTATTTGATCTAGTTTTTATTGTACATGCTGGAGCATGGGAATCAAGGATACTTATTAACCCTTGCCCTTCTCAAAGTAAACAACAATAAAACTTTATGCATTGCCTCCCTGTACATTCCTCCTGGTAACAATATCCCTGTTCTGGAAGATATTCTTGCCTGGTTCACTTCCAACATAAATAGTGAGACTATACTCCTAGGTGATCTCAACATAAACTGGTCTTTCATTGACTCATCTACCCCTTCTCAAAGCATCAACCTATATCAATCCACACAGCTAATCAAAACCCCTACTAGACCAAATAAAGATTACACCACAGGTAGCATCCTTGACTGGATACTAGTCTCCCACCCAAACCGAGTTTCTGATAGTGGTATTCTCGCAGACTCCCATAGTGACCATCTCCCTGCCTACATATGTCATTCCCCCTCCACCATCCTCTTTCAACACAGACACATTACCACCCGCAACATGCAAAACTTCAACCCGTAATTTTCTCTAATACCTTAAAACAGGTAGACTGGAAGCCTCCAGTCCCTCCCTTTAGATGCCGCAGTCTCACATTTTAATAGAATTTTAACTGATATACTTAACCACTTCACCCCCAGTAGAACCAAAAGACTCTGATCCAAAACAGCCCCCTGGCTAACTAAAGACACAAAACTACTTATGCATCACCGAGATAAAATCTGGAAATACTAACAAAAATGCAAAACTCCTACCTCTCTTGCCGAATACAAGCAACTGCAAAATCAAGTAAAAAAAATAGCCACTGACCACAAATCCTACTACCTTAAACTTCAAAATAATCATAAAACCAACCCCAGAAAATTTTGGAATAGTATTTCATCAATATTATCCGCAAGCAAAAAAAGAGAATCCTTGCCCTGACCCAGACACACCAAACCTACACCTAGTTACCCAATTTAACTCCTTTTTCATTGACTCCATAGGCAAACTCACCTCTTCTTTCCCTAACAACATCCCCCCCAACTTAACTGATAACAAAGACTTAACATCCATGAACCATAAGTCCTCCCCTTTTACTCTCAAATGCATTCCTACCCACACTATAAAAAAGCTCCTACAAAAGTTAAAACCTTGCTCTAATGCCCCAGATGACATTCCATCCACATTTCTCCAACTAACTGCTGATGGCATAGCCCCTCCAATCAGCATCCTAATCAATCGCTCCATTCAGGAGTCCTATGTACCATACCTCTGGAAAAAAGCCTTCATCATCCCCCTTCATAAAGGAGGTACAAACTGTTCAATCTCCAACTTTCGCCCTATTGCTATCCTATCCCCTATCTCTAAGATACTCGAAAAATGTATTCACCTCCAACTATTACCCTACCTACTGGAAAACCAACTCCTAACTCCTACCCAACACGGGTTTAGACCAGGACATAACACCACCACTGCTCTTCTTTCCTTCCTCGACATCATTAACTCTGCTCGTGACTCTGGGAACATAGTTTCTACGCTCCTCCTCGACTTATCTAAAGCTTTTGGCACTGTCTCTCATGTGCTTCTTCTTTCTAAACTCTCCCATCTTAATCTCTCCTCTTCATCTATCAAATGGTTCTCCAGCTATCTCTCAGCCAGGGAACAAGCTGTAAAATGGAACTACTGTACTTCCTCTCTCCTTCACACCCCAACAGGTGTACTCCAAGGCTCTATTTTGGGCCCTTTACTATTTAACATTTTCATCAATGATTTCCAGCAAAAGATCCTCAATGCTAAACTGGTGCAATATGCAGATGACTCCACTATCATCTGCTCAGCCAAAACTCTTCCTTTACTAATAAACCTTACGCAAGAAGCCTTCTCCTCCACTGAGTCCTGGATGCTTGACAATCACCTAGCCCTAAATGCCTCCAAATCCAAAATAATGATCTTTACCCCTTCTAGACATACTGCTGCTGACAAAGCATCCTTCTCTATACTTAGCCTAAACAAAACATCTATTGAAATAGTTCCCCATACAAAACTTCTGGGCGTCCTTATCGATGACCAGCTAAAATCTGACATCCACCTACAAACCAATCTTAAAAAGTCTCATCAAAAACTTGGTATACTTTATCGACATAGACGCTACCTTTCTTTGTCTTCTAGACAACTCCTATCTACCACCTACCTCCTATCCTCCCTTTTGTATGGAGCTCCGCTACTCTCTAACTTCCAATCATCCCTAAAATCTAAACTTTCCTCATGCTATAACAAAATTTCAAAGTTTGCCACAAGATTCAAATCCTCTACTCACCACTGCAACTCCCTACATGCTCTAAATTGGTTGTAACTCCCAAGCTACCTAAATTTCATTCAACTAACTACAGCACACAAGCTAATTTTCAAACCTTCTAACTGTCCATCACTCTCCTCTTCCCTAAAATTTCACCAGTCACATAGAACACTTAGATCCACAAATCAGAGCCTCTTATAACTTTACAAGCCTTTACACGCACCAGGGCAACTTCTACTATCATTCTCCCTTGCCAGATTATGGAACTCTCTTCCCCCTTACATTAGAACCACCCCAAACCTACCATCCTTTAAAACCCTGCTCCACTCTCACCTCTTCTCCCTCTGGGAGTGCTCCTGTACCCATCCTACCTGATTCATGATACCTATCCCTATTCTATTCTACTCTAATCTCTGCCACTGCTTCAATTCATCTCTCTAAAATTCCTTTGCCTAAATACATGTAGTGTATTAAATGAACATAAATTTATTGTTTTTGCTAATATCTTATAAGTGATTGACTCAGCTCATACATTTCAAGATATGTAAAATCTTGTCTTGCTGTATATTGAATGTTAAACTATTGTTCTTATATGCTGTACTAATACATTGTATATTGTCTTTCTGTCTGGAGCTTTTCTCCTCTGGCCTCCATTGAAAATGGGCTACCTTGGCCCAATGGACTTTCCCGGTTAACAAACTGAAATAAATAAATAAATAAATAGTGTTAAAGTGATCTGTGGCCTCCTCTAATGTTAGATTTTTTTAGTTTTGACCAGTCAGTTGCTTTTAATTCATTTTGGAATATAGCAGCATCAAAGTTTTTCCTGTTTCTAAATGTTTTATATTTGGCCTGGTGAGGGTTTCCTGCCTTATTTTTTATGATATAGGTTAGACAATGGTCACTGAGGTCATCAGGGGGAGTACCAGCTGTGTACAGTTGGGGTTGGTTATTAACTAGGATCCAGTCTAGGATATTTTCCTTGTTGGTTGGTTTGTTTATCCTAGTGGAAGAGGTTATGGTCTGTTTAAACCCAGATAAGTTTATATGAGTGAAGGGGGGGGGGTCGGAGGAGCAGGGGTGCCAGTCGGTGTTAAAATCACCAAGAACTATGGTTTCTTGGGGATAGGTAGTGGATAACCAGTAAAGGAGATCTTCTAGGGTATTTAGGTTGTTGCCTGGTGGAATGTATGCACAGACGATGTTCAAGTGTTTGTTTTGGTTAACCTGTAGCTTGGTTATGAAGACTTCCTCATTATTGAATTGGGGAGGTTGAATGGTGTCTCTATTAATGGTTAGAGTATTTTTGTTAAGGACTGCTATCCCACCTCCTTTCCTTGTAGCACGGTCTAACTGGTGAATATTTTATCCTGGAGGTAGTATCTCATTGTCAGTAGTACTGGGTGTTAGCCAGGTTTCTGTAAGACATATAATGTCTGGGGAGTGGGTTGCTAGGAGGGCATGTAGGTTGGGAATCTTATTGTTAATACTTATAATATTTAGCTGAAATGCTAGGAGGGAACTAGTGGGAGTATTCATGGGTAGCTTGACTGTGGGGGTTGTGGTAGGGAAGTGGAGGTTATTGGGTGTGGGTGGGCCAGGGTTGGGATGAATGTCTCCATGTGTTATAAGGTTATAGTGACAGGGTGGTATTTTATAGAGGGTGGTATATTCGGTGTGCTGGGGAAGGTAAAGTGTTTGGTGTTATGTGTGAAGTCGAAGGTGTCTGACCATTTAGGTAGTGTATACTATGGTCAAGTGTTTGTTTGTAGGCAGTGAGATGGTAAAATAGAAACAGTATAGGCATTTGGGTAATTAGTGTTTTTTTGCTTGTTTGCATTTTGATAGGGGGCGGACCAAATTTGATGGCTCACTTTTTGAATAATCGACTGTGCTCCTTTATCCCCCTGGCTAATGTCTCATTAGAACACTTCACTTAATTTAAGTAACTCTGCTAAGCCAACCAATCATAGTACTGTGTCCACTTAGGACTGTTAATCTACTGCTCATCCCATCTCTCCAGCAGTTAGGGAAAACTACCCTAGCAATGTTGAGCTCTTCATGTTGTTTTTTGTTGTTTTTCTTTCTGCTTTCCCAGTTAGGGATCGCCACAGCGGAACTCCGGTCCGCTAATGATTGCCAGTAGATTTTTTTACAGGTGCCAGCTCGATGCCCAACCTTCAGCGAAGGCATGCCCATTCTATGCATGTCTTTCGAATGCCACTCGACCGCGGGGAGGACATGCAGACTCCACACAGAAGGCGCTCCAGCCGAGAATCGAATGGGAGAACCTCTTGCTGTGAGGCAACAATGTTACCGCTGCACCACCGCGGCTTAAGCAACTAAAACCAGGAGAAGACATATAGTGAATCAATTTTGTTAACCTTCTCAACTATAGTGAGCATCATCTGCTCTTTCGGAGCCTTATTCTATGTCTCTCTGCTTTTACTCTGATAGTAAATCTGTCACAGGAATCCTAAACTTAGGAATATCTTCTAAAATGTAATATTATATTGCAGAGAACGAATGTATCCTATCTTTTAGTTAATATGTAATGTCAAAGTCTCTTCTATGGAAATTGTATGTCAAAAGTCTGTCCTTAAAACTATGTTTTGTGAAAAAAAATTGTTATCTTGGAGCTTCTCTCCCTGGGCCTCCACTGAAAATGGACTTGTAATCCAGTTGGACTCTCCCGGTCAACAAATGTAAAATAAATAAATAAATAATAAATAAAAGCTGCAGTGCACTACACATTGCCACACATAAAAAAGAAGTGTGGTAGTCTAAAGTATTTTACAGCATTTAAGGCTGGTTTAGTTTTTCTTCTCATCTCTGGTGTGAGGAGACCACTGTTTATGCTCTACCATATTACAACATTCTATCCCAAAATTCATAGCATAGTAATGGCACTAAATGCATTGCAATTATATTTACCCCAAATGTGGCTAAATAATGTATGGTCTTAAAGTTTATTATTTTTTTTCAGGTTTATCAGTGCATGTATTTTCCACATGTAGGTTCAGCGGTAATTACACAGCATTCAGGTTAGGAGGTCAGTGAGGAGCATATCCCAATTTTCTCAGAACATTTACTAGTTAAGTGACAGTGTACACAAATGGAGGCTAGGAGAACCAAATTCTTAACTACTTGCTACAGCTTAACAACTCATGATCGTAATTCTTTGTGCTACGTGCCAGACTGCCTCTACTTTGAAGGTTCTTTCTTTGTTTTCTTCCATCTTCATCTGAGTTTTGGCTACATGAATTCTATGAGGGCCTTGATCTAGTCACTCTGTGTAAAGGTATAAATGGGATTTCTTTGTATTTCAAACTTCACTGCCTTTTAGTAGGGTTGCCAAGATTTAATCGTTTCATTTTTATTGAGGGTGCACTTACTTTTCCCAACCTGAAATAGTTTTCTGTAGTGTTCTTAACCACTTTTCTTGTATGTGGTTTACTTTTTTTTAACTTTTTCTTTGTTACTAGCACTGTCTTCTCAGTGAGGCCTAGAGCTGTGGGCAGCCACCTCCAAGTGTGCAGTTTCATTGACAGAATTTCTCTCTGTGTACACGCTCATTCTGTTGTCATCACTGTGTTTTTCTACAACTTCCATGTTGCTGTCATGCTTCCGCTGTTGCATTTTGGTGGTGTCATTTACAGTAAATTTCCTGATTATAATGTAATGAAATGTAAATTCACTGCACTTCATTCAAACTTTCTGAGGTAATCTCCAAATCTTTGGTGGACATACTAAGACTACATCATAAGCTTTCCTATACTGTGGGACCTGACAACTTGAAGCTAAGGGTCCTTTCCTTGACAAAATTAGGGGGGCTTCCTCAGTGTCCTAATCCATATTATTCATCTCTTAAGGCCGAAGTTTCTTGGATATGTGTGGACAGTGGTATGCACCTGTTTAACAACTTTGTGTGGAAAAGTGCTTTGGTATATAACAAATGAAACATGCTTTATAATCACAGATCCTTATTTTCTTCATTTTCTGATTTCTCAGTTTATATCTCTCTCACAGTGTTCCACCAGACGGTTCTAAATATACTGTGTAATATAGCAGTTTAAATTAAATAAATAAATAAAATGGGGGGTAAGTAACCATTGGAAGGAACAATAGCAACAAGTACAGAAAAAAGGGTCTTGGGCTGTCCTATAATGTAAAGAAAAGTAAGCATTGTATGGAAGCAGCAAGGAAGTCTAACTAGATAACTTGATGTGATCTTTTCAAATTAAACTTGTTTTAGGAAATTGGCACTACAATTGATAAAAGCAAATGACATCTTAAACGTGGTGTTAGGGTGCAGTGTTAGAGATTTGGGAATACCTTAAATGATCTTAACAGGGAGTCCCATTTCACTTTAATTTCCTTGGAATTTTATAAAAACTGAGGATGGAGAAATTAATAAAAAGCTGTTGTGGCTGGGGCAGGGGTGGCATATGTCAATAGCATTTGCTAATGTTCATGAATGCTTTGACAAAATAGCAAACAGGTTGACTGGACAAACATTTGTTGTAAATAGATGAAGGGATAGGACAAAGTGTTCTTTTCATAAACTTACATTTCCATTGTGGTAGGTGCAGCCATTTCATATTATGTTCCCTTTTCCACAGTTTAAATATGATGTATGTACGCCCCTGGGGTTTTGGGTAATGAACGCCATCTTTTTGTGCTGATTTGCATTACTGCTTTGCAGATAGTTAAATTATTCATGCTTAATAATCGTCCTTCCTTACTGCATAGGGCATGCCTGCCAGTTGCAAAACAGAAAAAAAATGCAATAGAGATACTGTTTTGTGGATGCAGCAGTTCGCTGTGAGATGAGTAACTCAAAGCCAAATGCAGGAGAAAGATTCTTATATTCATTATTTTGTGCATGATCCTATGGGTTTTAAACTCTTAATAATATTTAAGGTATATGCAGCAGGATAGTTTTCTTAAAATTGGCTGCCAGCATAACTAACAGGTTTGTATATTTTTAAATACTCATGTTTGAGTCTCACAGCTTCCACTTCCATACTGTGTGACTAAGGGAGTGACAAATTTTGTATGCATATTGCAAATGTCATATATATTAATATGAAGCATATCGGGAGGGCTTCTTTATCAGTGGCTCATGTAGAGTTGACAGAGGGTGAATAGTGCAAAACAGGGCAAAGAAATGAGAGATGGAAAAACAGGAGCAGGAAGAAGTCTTCAGGTGGTTGCATCTTACAGATATTGCATTCTGGTGGAAAAAATATTGATATTGTTTATTGCTGCATTTAGTGGGGAAAGTAGGGCTAGTGTGTATCTCAAATACTGAGCCCTGAAAGAAGAGGTAAATATGTGTTAAAATTCTTTTACCTTTGTTCTGTGGGAGCCTCTGAAAAGTCTAGCACCTCAGGCAGGTGTTTACAGACAACACCCTGAGGTTATGAACATAATTACAAAAAGCCTTATGGTTATCTTTCACCTGGGAGGCTATCTTTGCCTCATAGTTTGCTTTGGCAGATTTGACCATCTCTCTAATTTGTTTGTTTAGATTGGTGAGTGTCATTTTGCACTTATTTGTTTGTTCCTTCTTGGCTTTGGAGAAGGTTTTTTTTTTCCTTTTGTTGAATTGCCTATTTAGGCTAGGGGTCCACCAGAGTGGTTTATATTTGCCACTTATCATAGGCTTGACTCGGATAAGTACTGCCTCCTATATGCAGCTATGAATGTGGTTGTACAGTGATTTTATGTACAGCTCAGTGTAGGCCTCTGTGTCATCCAGGTTTGGAAGGGCTTGGAAGTTTAATAAACTGTCACTTATGTGCAGCCAGAGGTGATGCCAGGCTAAAAGGAAAAGTTTGTGAAATATACCTATGCTAGGCTTAAGTAAGCAAAATATATTTCTCTTTGTATGTTTTTTTTTTTTCTGTTTCTGGCATGTTGACTTGCATTGTATATGTTACCTAGCAAACACTTTTGTTTGTCCAGATGTTAAAGGACAAAGTGAGGGGCTAGTTCAAAGACCGGATGGTATTTTTTCCAAGATAACAGATTAGGATGAAACGGCATTGGAATGCAATGGTCATTGAAACTTTTTAAGACCCATTTGGGATGCAAGTAGAGAAAAAACAGATGTGAAGATATTGGGACAAACTCTTATTGTTGTGATGGGTGTGGAACTAGCTAGTTTATGACCAGAATCCATAGCAACAATGAAGTCACACAAGGACTTTGGCTATATAATTGTGACTTAATGAAATGTTGATTGACTAGTGTGTAAAGTTGCTGTGAGAACATCCTATCTATGCAAATTAGTTAGTCATTTTAAGTTACAGGATGCCTTGTAGCAGCTGGCTAGAAAACTTAGACTGCTGGAGTTAAATTTTCTGTATGCAGTCTGTCTATGTTTATTGTACTTTACTTTAACCTACTTTGATTGCCAACCTATGTACATTTTATTTTGCATTTGTGATATTTTCTTTATTATTTAAGTAAAACCTATTTTAATTATGCCTAAGCTACTGTGTCTGGTATTTATTTATTACAAGACTATTTATTCACTGCTGCTTAATTGAGAAGAGGGTTACCATTTACACAGAGGAATAACATACTGTAAGGGTCACGTCTTTGAAACTGCTTCAGACGACTACCTGTAAAAGAGATATCAAGTAGCACATTCAGAGCATACCAGTAACTGGAAGTCTCTGACTTTCTTCAGAGTGGAGGCAGTACTACCAGCCCCAGGAAGAAAGCTGTGTAGAGGATTCAACAGCCTTCCCTGCAAACTGTACCCATGAATTTCCACATAAGTGGCAGTACACGAAACATCAAAAGTGTGATAAGGGACTTAGGGACACAGGTGGACAGTGGTCTCACCTTCAATAACCACATCACCACAACAGTCAGGAAATCTTTCTATGTGGCACACCTCATCACTAAGGGCTTTTCATCCAGAAAAAAGGAGGTCATTGTCATGCTGTACTCATCCCTCATTAGACCCATTACAGAGTACAATGCCCCATTTGGTATGTCCCTCACAAGACATCTGCAACAACTGGAAAGGCCACAGAAATACCTCACTAAAAGAATCACAAGCCTAAAGCATTTTTGCTGGTACTGTGGCATCATCATTATAGGTGAAGGTAGGATGCTATTCAAGGCTAGATTCATACCCACCTGGAACATGCATTCAGAGAGCTCCATCATGTCTGTCTTCATATACCTCGATGAGGTACATCTTAGGTCGTTTATGCCCACATGACCTATGACCATGTCATACTGGTACTTGTGGTTTAAAGATCTAAGTGCATGTGTGATCTAGTGGATCCTGGCTCCAGGCAAACAGCTCACTGTGTTCTTCTCCTTATTTAGCCTGGTAAGGGGGGCATTAGTATGTCTTACAATGGAATCACCAATAACTAGAATGTTTGCCTGTGTGGAGAGTTGCCTTATGGGCGTGAAAACAGGGCTACTATGATTTTCAGAGTTATGTGTTTTGTAAGGTGCTGTCTTTTTTGAGTGTGGGTACGGCTATTGGGAGATGTTTTTAGGAGGTCTTGGAGTTTTGGGTAGATTACAAGTGAGTACCTCTGTATATGTGGGTCTATGCGTTTGTTCCTTAGTGTTGGTAGTGAGAGGTTTGGGTGTAACGCTGGCAACCTGGTTTGCATTCTTCATGTGTTTATGTGAGAGCTTTGCCTCCAATGACATTGTGTATCTATGTCTCTCACACAGTGTGTTTGTCTGTTCTAAAATTAAATGGCTGTCGGTGAACATGAGGCAGTTACTACACTGCCTCAGGATGCCCATATCCACCAGGCCAGAAACAGCGATGACAGGGAAATGCCTGTTCATTATACTAGGTCCTTAGTAAATGGGAAGGAGTAGAGGAGAATCACTTAAAGGCCAAAGTGAGTGTTTTTAGTAGTATACTGTTAGCTGACTTGCACTGGTACCACCCTCTGTACAAACTGACAGCTCTTCGAGCACATGTGAACAGTGGAAGACAATGGAGAGCATCTCCTATAGAAGATTGTAAACTGGAGAGGTTTGCTTATATACAATGCACTGCAAAACGTGCTTTTATACCAGCAGGATAAAATACTTTTACACAATTAAACCCGCAGGCTAATCAGATAAATAACCAATAAGCTTTTCACCATCAGTTTCCAACTTGGGTTGGATTCAGCTCTTTGCTCCTACCAGAATGCGAAAGAACCCTAGAAGGCTGTTTTGCCAAGGTGCTAGAATTGTGCTGTTGCTTTTTACTATATTAAACTTGTGTGAGTTTTGTATTTGGACTGCTCTGCTTTTTGATCACTGACCTTATTGTTGATTTGCAAAAGAACCCTCTTAATGTAAAAGAAACTGGTTTTGAGCTCAAGTGCAGTAACACATTCTTTGCAAAAAAGTCAGAATTCCTGCAGTATCAGGAATCCTTGGAAATAAGTTCCTTAATCCTTAGAAATGTTCACAAAACACAGAAAGAAAATGCATAACTTAACAGAATTTCAACAACATAGAAAAACTTTGCAAAACTTAGAATATTTTGGCAGACTGAGAAGAACTTTGAAAAACATAAAACTGCTTTTGCAGTATCAGATGAGGTTAGGAAATAACAAACAGATGACATTTCTTTAACAAGTGTAGGCTGAAAAACGGTGATAAATTCAACAAAATCAATAATTGCAGCACATAAGTGTTAAATAGCACTGAGAAATGGTTGTAGGCTTTGGAGAACTCCACCCAAATGTTAATTTTTTCTTTCCAAGAGGTAATTTTCTTTCCTTATAATTCAACACTACACATGCCACACACAGAAAAATCGCCATGTAATAATTATTCCATTTGTTTTATGTCTGAACTTATTTCTGTTTGCCTTTCCTTCCTGAATTTGCCTCATAATCTCTCACATCATGAAGGTGACTGAGTGGTGGAGTAATTAGGTTAGGTCACTTATTCCAACAGCAGAGCCATTAAGAAAACAATGGCATTTAAATGTGCCTTATTGGTCACAGATTGCCAGCATCACACCTCAGATAAAATGTAGCATGGAGTCTGAACAAAAGCAAAGCTTTCAAGCATAGTTTTCAGATGAAAAAAAAATTAGTTTATCTATTAACAAATTAGTTATCTTTCATTGTAATCATGTGCTCAAATAAAGACATGATTTTCATCTTACTCTTATTTTCTATCCCTATTTGACTTTGCTTTTTTTTCTACACTGTATTTTCTGTAGAAGTGCATGTTTCATCTGGTGTTTTGTCACAGCATTTTTGCACTGCATACAGTGTTTTGTCGAGGCAAGTTTTTAAGTTGGGAAGGAAGAATTAACATCAAAAACTCTAATTATATCTGCGATGTTAAAATCTGTGAATGTAACACAAATCTTCTCTGCCCACCTAACACACTTACTAACCACAGGGGTCAGATTTGTCACACTTCAACACTGAACTACAGTTGTTACTTTGAAAAAAAAAAAAAACAGCCTGGCTATATTTAGAAGCCTATCATTCAGAAATGGCCACTAATAAAAACCAAAGGAAGCAAAGTAATTAAAAATGCAGACTGATGTCAGTCAAAATTAGGGAGTCACAGTATTATTGTAAGTTGTTGAGAAAGAAAACCACAGTAATTGATCCCTACATGTCTGCCCCTCTAAAAATCACATCAAGGTGGTGAAGGCACTGACTGTAAAACAAAGTCATACTACTCATGGCAGACCCCATTTGGGGGATTTTGGAGTTTAACAAATTAGAAAATAATAATAATCAATTACTTTGATACAGAGACACTAATAATGCAGAAAAGTTCAAGACAGTATGAAAACATATTTTTTCAATTTTGTTTGCAGTTCTCCTTTAAACTCACCAAAGCTCTTCAAACTTCCCTCAGGCCACATCTAAAATAAGTCTGTATTGGATCATCCAACTTAATGAACCACAAATCTTTGGACAGCATCCTGATCTATTCACCAGTGAACTTCCCTCTTTTTTTCCAAATATCTTTATTTGTATTTCAAACTTTTATAAGAGTAATAACAAAATTAACTAATTATTGGCAAGAAAAAGAGTATAAATACAATGGAAAAAAGAAGCAATATTATAAACAAACAGTAACATGAACTATGTATAAAGGGACTATATATTCAATAAATGCCAAATGCCAAAATAGATAATATATAAGGAAAGATTTTAAAAGAATGAAAGTAAGGTATAATAAAAGAGAAAAATTACAGTAAATAGATGTCCTAAGGAAAAAAAAAAAATAATAAT